>NC_142009.1:122103740-122262802 GCF_049901735.1 Notechis scutatus | reverse complement strand
TGGGCTTCATTATGATCATAAGTTGAGGACTACCCTGTTGAATTGAGTAACATTTTAGCTACCAGATCACAAGTGATTAGAATCTAACCACCTACAGTATGTAACACAACCTTGCAGCATGTATTTCAAACTGTTGCTTTCTATCAGCATGATGCAGGTCAACGCTTGGATAAAACTTTGACAGGCTGCATTAACTAGATGGATACCCAAGCCTTGCTCAGAGATATTTGTTATCTATTAATAAAACCTGTGTGTTCCTTTTGTAAATATTCTGTGTTCTGTGCTATGCTGGACCGTCAAAACAAAATGCTAGTGATTTCCTACTGCAGATCAGGGTAGCCGAAGCAAAGGAATCTTTTGCAGTGAGGTCATCCAGCACTAATGAAATCACTCTGAGTTTGGTGGAGAGTGCTGTCTGAAGGAAAAGGCTGCACCTTGTCAGTTTATTGTCAGGCCATGACTGCTGATATGTGCCCCAAATGCTTTTAGAAGTAGGTCACTGTTGTCAGGATCTTCCATAGATTGCTTCCCAAAAAAGAAAATTGATGGAGTAGGGATTTTTGTGCAAGTATTCTACCTGTTTTCAGAAAAGGAAATGTTTGTTTTGAAAGGATCAACCTGGTATGATTTGAAGGCTAATTCACAGACAAAGCTTCTTTTTGTACTATTAAAACTGCTAATCACACCAAACATCTTCCTTCCTTCCTCCCTTCTTTCTTTCCTTCCTTCCTTCCCTTCCCTCCTCCTCCTTCCTTCCTTCCTTTCCTTCCTTCCACTTCCCTCCCTTCCCCCTCCTCCTCCTCCTCCTCCTCCTCCTCCTCCTCCTTCCTTCCTTCCTTTCCTTCCTTCCTTTCTTCCTTCCCCTTCCTTCCTCTTCCTTCCTTCCTTCCTTCTTCCTTCCTTCCTTCCTTCCTTCCTTCCTTCCTTCCTTCCTTCCTTCCTTCCTCCTCTCTTCCTTCCTTTTATATGTCCATTCATTCATTCATTCAAATTCAAACCTTCATTTTCATGTGTACAATGAGATTGGCTGATCCTCCCTTAGTGCACACCCCCCCCCAACACAATACATCTCAATAACTCCCAGTGAAAGAAAGAAAATCCCTAACCCAATAGGGATTACAAGGTAGACCCACACATCTGTCTAAGAAAACTTGTTGAATGGCAAATAAAAGTACAACATTCTATTAAGATCAAAAGGAAACTAAATTGAGATCTCAATAAAATTCCAGTTCCCATCTATCAGGTGTACCCAAGCCAGAATTCCAGTAACTAGTATCCCATTTCCAAAGCCTGAGGGAAGAGCAACATTTTTCCAAAAGACCCATAGAGCCAGGTCTAGGCTGTTCCTATTCAGACAGTAAATGTATTCATTCCCATTCTCTTTGAAAGTGCTCAGTGGAACTCCACACTTTTTTAATGCTGCTGTAGGCCATCATATGAAGGGCATTGCATTTCCTTCTTACAGGCTGGCTTTTCCGCTGCCATCCCAAACTAACCTTCCAAGTAATATTCAATCTTAATAGTCTTAAAATGCATTGTTAAGCCTCCAGAAGTGCATCTTGAACTTCACCTACTCCATTCCTTAGTCTTGGCCCAAAACCATATCAAAATTATTCCTCAAATTTGATAGAATAGGATATCTACCGTCGCAGTTCATGTGTTACAAATAAGGACTATGCACTACCTATATAATTGGGAAGAGGCACTTATAATGAGCAGAAGAATAAACTTAAAACTTGTCTGCAATCTATTAAAGCAATCACATTTTTTCCACATTCCTAAAATAAAACACAGCTAGTATGTATTGCAGGCAGGTGTTATATTTGTGGTTTTTGAACTCCTGAAGCACCTTTACCTGAATGAAACTGAATCATTTACACCCAGTTACCGATTCATTCAACTTCAAATGAGGGAAGATTTGGGACAGATTAATTAATTATGTTCGGCTTTTTCTGAGCTAAGTCTTCTGCCTTTGAGTCACATGCTAGAGGCTGCACTCCAAAAACAGTGACTTGGGCCATTAAAACAAACTAAATTTCATTCCATTTAAATCTTCAAATGGCTTTAATCCTGCACACCTTTTGATAAATTCTTCTCAAAGGAAATTTTTAAAAACCATAAGAATTGCCCTGAATTAAAATTAACAGATCTCCATTGAGTTACAACTCAGCATTAAAATGTCTCCCAAGTATGTAGCTCCCTTTGGAAAGAGAATTATCTGAGGCCAAGTCCATAGGGGAAACAGAAGGTTAGACTACCACCATTTGTAATGTTTTTCTTTTTGGCTTTTACTTGGGAAGGCTTTTATGAACCAGAAGTAGTTGTTGCTTTAAAAAATGAATTACTTTGGAATTGGTCTGGTTGTAAAAATTGTTTTTGTTTGTTAATGTGTTCCCATTTGCTAGCTACTCTTGTTTTCCTTTTATCCAATTATGAGCCCTGTTGAATTCTTGGAAATCAGCTGGGTAGAAATATAATTAAATAAATGAGAAACAATATATGGAAATCTGACTGATGGCTTGCATAGGTGGCTTCCCTCCCACCCTTCTCTCTACTATTCTTCTTCACTTCCAAGTCCAGATTGCCTCTGTAGACAACAGAACCGCAATGTCAAACTGTACCTGTATTTTATATATGGAGAAATGGGTGAGATGCCACGTATTCCCCATTTGTTCATGTTATATCTGCATTAGACAGAGCAGCAAGTTAGCGAGGATGCAAAGTGACCTTATACCTACACTTTGGAGCTTGTAGCAAATGATAATATGTTTTCTGCACATCATTTCATTGAAATACCAAAGAATTCATGAAATATTATGCTATTTTAAATGTACTTTTTCCCCTAAGAGCATATTTTTCTCCCTTTGTAAAACTCGACTTTGGCATGGGAACTGTTGCTAGGTAGTAAGCTTTACATTCTCTCCACATATGTATTGCTGGTGGGTTGCAACCTTTATCATTAAGGAAACTATCATAGTATGATCATGTTTCTGGGGTATACTCTTACCCTTAGAGATTAACATCTTTCCTATAAACTGTCGTGCCACTTAAAGGCAATACTATTTATTGTGCCATGAACTTTTAGACCAAGCTTCTATTTCATTAAATACAGTAAGACAAACATTTATTTATTTTTTCTAGTTGAAGAAAAATAAGCCTAACAACTACATACCAAAAATAGCAATAGCATACATATATCAATTTAATTAAATCAAGTAAATCAAAGTAAATCAATAAAAAGAGCCACAGGAAATTTATGAGGCTCTTCATAGATCTTTCCCTAGGACACTAGTAATTATGGCCTCTGGGAATTCTGTAGGAGCCAATCTGGATCGGTCACCGGGATCAGAATTTTTGCCTTCCGAAGTTTTGGACTCGAATCCGAAAGCTCAGAAGATAAAACCTGTGGTCCGAGCGACCAACCCAGATTGGATCCTGCAACATTATTCTGGGACACATATATTCGCCTTTGTTCATCTGGGAATTGTGGAAACTGTAGACTCTATATATTGAGAGGATAACCATATGGGAGGTCTGACATATTGTAGATGCATACAGATAAGTTAAAGCACATCAAAGTCCAGATCTTTTATTTATGCTTCCTGGAGCAAATATGATCTTTTGTATCTTCTCTCTCTTTTCATACTTCAGAATAGATTTTGATAATGCAGAAGATTGCAGTTATGACGAGGAGACAAGGAAAGCGATGTTCATAGTTCTGGGCCTCTTAATGGCTAAAAAGCCTCTGCATTACAAGGCAGCTTAAATTTCAGTGTCACCGATATATTTTAAAAAGGTGGAGTAAGGACATGACAATATCCTTTGTCACTATGTACTTTCAAGCCCAGTCAATGTACCCTCAGATTTAGTAGTTGATGTTTTTGGAAATTATACGCTAGTTTTATTGTGCTTCATATCAGAAGGACAGTTCTGCACTGCAATTAAAAGAGTTGGATAATATACAGTCACATAATGGGCTAATTTCTAATCTTCCTGACCTATGACATCTTATCCACACTGCAGAATGCAATTTAAGTCCCAGAGGAGGCCACATGTCTTTGTAAGTAGATTCCATCTCCTCTGCCCACCTTGTTTCTTCTGCAAAGGTTGATTTGGTCCATAGATATTCTCACCTCAAGGTTATTGATTTTTGCTGACATTTACCTCAACTTGTTAGCACTTCTTGAAATCATTCCTCTAAAAGAATAATGGAGAAATAAGCTCACAATTGCCTTCCACTTCATTTTATAATAACCACAGATGGAATGTATATCATGTAGGGAGGAAACATTTGGGTCAGAAAACTAACTCCAGGCTTCTAAAGATTTAATGCTAGAGTGAAGGAATGTGTAATTTTAATGTAAAAAAACATTATCACTAATAACTAACTCTAATAAAACAGTTAATGTTTATCAATTAACTATTTTAACTATGCAGTCCTTGGTGCTCTCTGAGCGTGGTTGTTTTCTTGCAGACATTTCATTACCAATTTAGGTAACATCATCAAGGCTAGTAGAGAATGGGGTTTGTTCTCAATTTATATATTAGTGGCTTGCCCTGTCAGTATTGGTGGGAGTGGTTTTCATGGTTCCTTGATTGGGCTGAAGTTCACTGTTAGCTTGTTTGTCTAACTTGGTAGTTTCTTGACTGGGGTATTGTTTGCTTCCTGATTGTTGGCCTAATGTTAATCTTGGCATTAATCTGTGCTCATCTGGGTGTTGATTACTGGTGAGGAAATGTTTTGGTCTTTTTGTTTCCTTTTTGGCCTTTTGATTAAATATTTATGTCTATGTGCCTGTTCATGGTCGATTTATCTGAGTGCCAGGCTTCCAGGAATTCTCTATTTTAATTATTTTTGCAGTTCTGTCAAAGAAGGTCTGTCAAGGAATTTACTAGACTTTCTGGAAACTAATTAAACACCTTTTAGAATTATACGTATCCTGAAAATTTATGAGTCACATCTCTTCTTACTCATATTAGCTATAAGCCATATCTTCCAATATCTACATTTTAGTGCCAAATTCACAAAGCTCCAACCAACTGCTATTGAACTAAGGGGCAATTCTATATGCACTCATCGGTGCTTGTAAGACAAAAATGTGTAACAGTCCAATAAAAGAGAGTACAATATATGTAGCTTAGGGTTGAATTGTAGAGTTCTTGGCACTCTGTGAACTTTACTGTTTGCTTATAGATGTTCATTACATGTTCAACAAGGTTACTTAGTTGGATAATGAAAGGTCTACAAGCAAATAACCAGGCTCAGATAACTCCATGTGTAATTCTGGGGGAACACAGGTGATGTTTGCGGAAGCGACGTATCCTTGGAGGGTGGATCTTAGAGAAAAGCAGCATTGATCTGAACTGATTATTTAACTATTTAAATTAATGTCTTGATAGGCATAGTCTCCAGGTATTTATTAATGTCCTTTTCCCATCATAATAAAAATTACAATTTGATGGATAGATGGGAAAAATCCAAGACTTTGGGAAGCTTCACGTGGACTCTGGTGATGCCCCTCTGTTCTAAAGGATCATACATAAGATTACACTGTTAAATTTTGTTTGATTGTGAACTATGAATCCAAACTGGTTTCAAACTGCATGCGATAAGCAGTGCTTTAGATAAACAGTACTTCTTTGGATGAGTAGATGCCTAAGCAGAGATAAGCATAGGCAGGAATGCTTGAAAAAAAACTGACAATAAGACCTTGTATCATTCTCCAATTATCAATGCATTTTAGGCTGCACATCTAAATCTCCAGTCCTACTGACAACAAAAAAGTCCTGCTTCTTTCTAAGATCAGAATCTAGGTTTCCCATTTAGAAGACTTTAAAAGGTGCAGGGTTCCCTATTCAGTTACAGGTAGATCAGCAATCTTTTCGGATGCCAGCACTGTAGCCCAACTTTGAGTGATGTTGGAGATGAAAGATCTGTGTCCATTTCAAAAGCATATTCAGTTGGTTTAATGGGAGGATGAAATTAATGTGTTTTAAAAGGGATCAGCTAACTCACTCAACTAAATTCCAGTGGGTTACATTTATTGAGAAGCAGAACTAAAGCTAAACTAGTACTTAAACCAAGCTAATTGACTCATTTGGATACATAGTCATCCAATGTATCCAAGAACTGGAAAGAAAAGACTTCTCTGTTTTAGAACTCACTGCCAGGACAAAGAGACAAAGAATGTGGTGGTGAGCTAACACCCTTTGACTTTTGCTTGGTTAGTCCAGAAGAATTCAGTCAGAAAATGGAGTCCTTACTAATAGGCTCCTTGTGCAAAGGCCAATAGCTTACTAGATGTTTCCTGGAGAAAAGAGATTCTTGTAAAGAATATTTGTTTGTACTCTGGGTCATATAGACAACACAGTATTTACATATTCATTTATTTTATTAATTTTACTGGGCTCATGAGCCACTCCAGTTGAAGCCAGCTCTCAGATACATTCAGTGGCAAATCCCATTACTCATCACATTTTTGTGTACATTTTTAAGCATATATTCACATCTACAGTGTATTTATTTTATTTTAAATTTCATAAATATACCCTAAAATGTAGTGATTGCAGCTTTGGTCATTCCAACATTCCAACATTTCCCCATTGCTAGCATCACGGAATCTTGAAAGTATGGTCATTTGAACGCTCCCATGTAGAGTTTTGGATATATTTAAGCGGTAAAAAAGAAATGAAAAAACTATTTCACTTTGGACTATTGAAATGTTCTCAACAGTGATGGGATTCAATTTTTTTTACTACTGGTTCTGTGGGCGTGGCTTGGTGGGTGTGGCAGAGGAAGGATACTGTGAAATCTTCAATCAGAGGTGGTATTTGCTGGTTCTCTGAACTACTCAAAATTTCCGCTACTGGTTCTCCAGAACTGGTCAGAACCTGCTGAATACCACCTCTGGTTCTCAACCTCTAATAAAAATCAAGAAAATGCATGCACATAATTCTAATTATATTTATAATTAATTATTATTCCAAACTAAGTTCCATACTGTGACTTAATTAATGCAGTCAGATATTTCAAACAACACTATAAAACTTTGGGCTGTGCCCAAAGATTTGAATCAGAAATTGTGCTTTGCGATACCAGATGGTGCAAAAGCACCACCTGTCTGTCCCTAAAATATTTGGAAGTATGCATTTATTTATTACTTCCATTTATGTAGTTTAATTCATATAGATTATATTACTTAAATCAGATCAGCCCAACTAAAGTTTTTTGTACTTTCATATTTATGTTGCATTTATGTCAAGTTAATAATACATCATTTCACAGGCCAAATTATGAGGCAATCTAAGGGAGATCAAAGATGGGAAACAAGTCTAGAAACAAGTTAGAATCAAGGCTAGTTTTTTGGAATGTGAATCCCAATAGACAAGCAGCATAAATTTACTAAAATTAATATGAAAACAAATGTAGGACAAATTAATTAGCAGGTGATATGAATGGCTAAACAGTAATTGAATGTTTAAAATTACAATGTAAGGAAGGGCTACATCAATTCATTTGGGGTATTTATTTTACATTGATTTGAAATTCTGAAGAAAAGGATCATATTACGGTCAGAGGTGGGATTCAGCCAGTTCGTACCGGTTCAAGCGAACAGATTGTTAACTTTTTGCCCAGTTCGGAGAACCAGCTAATCCCACCACTGGCTGGTTCTGCCTGCCCCACCCCTTCCAGGAGTCCCAGCCACTCCTTATCTTGCCTCACCCACCTTGGCTGCAGCATAGCAGCAGCTGCCCTCTGGCTCCCTCACTTGCTAGCTCACTTGCCTTGACCACGTGGCCCAGCCCACTTGCCTGCCTTCTCCCCCGCCTCCCACATGGCCCAGCTCCCTGCCTTCCTGGTAAGCCTTTCTTCATCTCTTTGCTGGCCCAAATGTCCTGCTGCCACCTCTTTGCCACCCTGAACCACTGCCACTGCCGCTGCCACTTTGCCAACCCAAACTGCTACCGCCGCTACCTTTTTGCTGGCCACCTCCTCTTTACCTCTTTGCGACTCAGAATATGAAAACACTGTATCTTGACATCTTGGGCATCAGTAAAATTATCCAGATTGATTTGACATTTTTAGTCAGGATATCACATTATTTATTCCTCAGGGCATTGAACATAATCAAAGAAGAAACAATATTTTATATTTAGGAATAGTATAGTTTGGCTACAATGCAATACATGGTTAAATGCAATAAATGACCAAATAATATCAATTAGATTTTGTGGATAGCTCTTTAAGATGAACATTATCCAAATTTATGCTCCAACCAACTGATGCAGAAGAAGAGTTTTATGATCAAATTCAATTTGAAATTGACAGAACATAAAAGCAAGATATGCTACTTGTGAGTGGAGATTGGAATGCCCAAGTTGGAAATATTAAGGGAGGAGGTAAATGTAGTCAGAATGTATGATGTAGGAAACTTAAACAAAGCAGGAGAACAACTTACCAATTTCTATCATTCCAATATTTTCTTCATAGCTTACACTGTCATCAAACAACCCGTATGCTTGGACATCTCCATATGGAGTACATAAAATCAAATCAAATCATCCATATAACCCTTAATTCCTTTGCTACTTCAAGAATGGCCCTTCTTAAGACATCTTTTTTAATTGTTCATCTTACCAATTAGCTGCCGCCTTTTTTGCCACCCTGAACCAGATTAGAGTAAATGTCTATGGAGATTCTCAGCCATCCAGGTCATGGCTGTCCTAATCTACGTTAAGACTGAACAGCCCTGTCTCAACAGAGAGGGAGGGATAGGACACTACCTATCTCTGTTTACAGCACAGTCCTTTCAACAGTTCCAAGAAGACTCCACACCCATTTGCACTATTCAGATGAACCTGAGGGCACAGATAAACCTCCAGTGAACTCAACAACTCTCAGAATGAGTGCTAATGGCCAGATGACAGCAAGTAATATACATCCTTCCATCCTCCACCATTCAGTCAGAACTGAAGAAGCTGCTTGGATGAGAAGCAAAATGTCTTCAAGGGGGGGAGTCCATTTGCCTTTTGAAAAATCACTTGGGTTCATAGTAAATGGCAATCTTTGGTGGTAAAGGGGACTTGGAGGGTAGCCAGCTCAGCACACCCTCTTTGTTGATGGCTGGCCACACCTGCCTCCATGTATCTCTTTGGAAATATTTTTTTTTCAAAAATTAACTTTTTATCCCTTCTCTCCTTTCACCTTCATTTTGTCTAACATTATTATTTTGGATTGTAATTCTGCAGATGTTGGGAAATACCCAGGCAGGCAGGCAGGCAGGAGGACTCAAGCAGGGAGTCAGCCTTAAATTGTTGCACAGCCAGAAGAGACCCAGTACTTACCCGCCTAATCCACATGGAATCTCTATCTGTTCCCTAGGGAAGATAAGCAATCTAGGGAGATTCCTGTATTACAGGCAGAATACAATAAAGTAGCTAGTTTGAATTCTACATGTGTGGATCTGGTTGCTTGTGCCTAACACCAAGTAGGTTCTGCTTATTTAGAATATTTACCAAAAAGTGCTGCATGATGAATATTATTTACTACTTTTGATTAATAATTTCAAATGTATAAAGATTTAAATTTGGTTTAAATGCTTTCTATGCTGGCTTCAGGTCACCAATGCAGCTCTAGCATAACTCTTTGCTACAGGCTATTCTCCCTGACCAAAAAGCTCTGTGTGAAGGTAGATCAATGCAATGAGAGCAAGAGTGATAGGAAGAGTGAATGCCCAAGTCATTACTGATTCACCAGAAATAAATTTTCCCAACATTTAAGACCTATTTATCTTCTCAAAGACATACTCAATTACTGAGAACAGCCATAACAGAATCCAAATGACAGGAATGAGAATTAAGAATCCTGATATTCACATTTAACCCCTTGCATGCTGTGGATTAAAAATTCCTAATGTGGAACTTGGGCTTAAGCACTTATATGGACTCCAAAGTAGTTTCTTTACAAACCATAAAACAGAAGAGAACTTCCAGTCTCCTGTGTTGCTCATCTTTTATATAATAATTAAGATGACATTTCTAAAGCATCAAGACCTCATTAGGTTGTGAAGTACATGTTACATATGTGACAAAAAGAAGATTCTGAGCAAATTCTTGGAGTATGTTCCAAGTATATTAACATAATTGCTTGAGTGGATCGATATACTAGGTTATCAAGACAAAGCATGCAAAAATGAAGAAGCAGGAACCCAAGTATGACACCTTGCAAAAGTTGCTTCATATGGGTGGTGGTGGTTCTGGGCTTAATTTAGAAAAGCTGAGGTCATTCAATTAAAAACAATGCTTTGAGTTTGCACTAACCAAAAGCCTATTCTACTTTGTAATGCTGAATGTCTGGGGTGAAATCCATGCATCAAACTGGTAAAGAAAAGACGCTCTGCATATGTGTAGATCAGTGGTGGTATGCTGCCGGTTTGCACCGGTTCTAGCGATCTGGTAGTGCCAGTCAGCAGTTGGCTCCACCCACCCACCCAACCCCGCCCTTTCCTGTCCTATATTTCCTTTGTTTGTAGCTCAGCTGATTTGCATGCACCTCAGCTGTTTTATTCACCAGCGCTGATGGTAAGGTAAGTTTTCAATCTTAAAATTGCCTGTTTTAAATCGCTCCCCATGCATGAAGCGTGAACCCCCAGAACTGGTAGTAAAAAAGTTTGAATCCCACCACTGGTGTAGATAATCAAATGATGCCATTGTTTCATCAACTCCAAAGCTGTTTCAGCTGTTTGTTTCTATGTTGTCAGGAGGAAAATTAAATGCATCTAAGTCACACTGCAGGTGGAGAGGGACAATCCATTTCCCCATTCCCACCCCCACCCAAAATAAAGGATTTAAGGGGAAAAACCACACACACATTTAAATCTAAAAGCTCCAGTCCAATTTTGCTTTCCCTCCACACAACAATGATCATACGTTTAAAAGTATAGAATAGAATAAGAGTTGGAAGGGACCTTGGAGGTCTTCTAGTCCAAGCCGCTGCTTAGGCAGGAAATTCTATACCATTTCAGACAAAATATTGTCCAATCTCTTCTTAAAAACTTCCAGTGTTGGAGCGTTCACAACTTCTGGAGGCAAGTTGCTCCACTGATAAATTGTTCTAACTGTCAGGAAATTTCTTCTTAGTTTGAGGTTGCTTCTCTCTATTCTCTCTATAACACCTTCATTTTTTTATTGATGATCAGCTTCAAATGTGACACTCTCTTTCCACCCCAACAGAGTAGATATTTTCTCCTGTCTCTGTTTCTAACAAAATCAATCACCTCCAGCAGTTTTTCACTTTAGGAAGAAAAACCCTGGGAAAGTACAATCCCATAAACCTTTCCCTCTGGATAAAAAGGCAGCTCGGAGTAGGTAGCACTGAACTGGAAAGCACCCATGATATATTCAGGGACAGACTTTGGAGTATCTCTACGCTGAAGTTATTTATCTGTTTGTTTATAAAGTTTGTACTTTGCTCTATATCAGAGGTCTGCAACCTTAAACACTCAAAGAGCCATTTGGACCCATTTCCCACAGAAAAGAGAACACTGGGAGCCAATGATTTAACAACTGGTGTGACTGGGTGGATGTGGCCAACTCGACGTTGCTCACTCCCACCCAGTCACCTCCTGCTTTGGAATATGGAACGAGTCTCCATCCCCCGCCATCACCCTTACCTTCTCAGGACAGGCGAGGAATGACAGGGAGGAGAGGGGTGGGGCCAGCCAGTGGTGGGATCAACTGACAGGGAGCTGCAGCAAAGGGCCAAAAGAGCCACATGTGGCTCCAGAGCTGCAGGTTGCAGACCCCTGCTCTATATCAACAAACCAGACTATAATCTCTGTCAGTTGATCTTCTTGCAACCTGATCCATAGCCTCTTCAGGCTTTCAGTTAATTAGCACTAAAAAAGAGAGAATAATTTCCATGTTTGCCCACTCTGAAAATCATTTTGTGCCTGTTTATTGTTTCATGCCTCGATCTGTGGCATCTTATATGAAGCGTAGAACATAAACGTATGTTCCCGAACTATAATATAACTGAATTCCAACGAGAAATCTCATTCTCCATCTGCCAGGGATGCAAAGTAACATTTTATGAAATCTGGAAAGAAGCTTGAAATGGCATCCCATGCTAGCATATGCACATAACTCTGTCTATATACATATATACCAGCTTGGCCCCAGTAGTCTCTTACTGGGTTAACTGTATTGCAAAAATTGGAATGAAGATAGCTGAATTTAGAGTTTTCTGATTAAAGCCAGTGCAGTGTGTTTGGTTAAAGGTGGTCAAGATTTTTGTACCCACTTAAATGGTGGTGCATTTCAAGAAATATCCAGACCAATTTTTTTTCTGTTGTCTTATTTGCTTTAATAAAAAAACTATATACTAAGAAAAAACAAATCCACAGATAATACAGATTGGTATCTAACTAGTCTCTATAAAGTTCCCCTAAAATTCATTTGATGTCTACAGTTCATTAACAAGAAGCTGGAAATACAGAGTGAAATAAGGACAAGGTATGAAATAACCTCTTTTCTTTGATTTATAATGGAAACTTCTTCACTCTTAGATCTTCCTATTCTACCCATAAGATAATGAACAGATCTCTTCTTGAAAAACATTCTACATATTCTTCGGAAACTACACTTATCATTACATTTTCTGTGACAATGAAATAACTTCAGAGGTTCTTTGGTGAGGGAAAATATTGTTCAGTTTGATGAGACATCTCTTGACAAGCAAGAGAGGCAAGTCTCAGCATTAATTGGCATTAATTGGCAAAGAAATTTGCTTGAATTCAGAATATAAATGGGATACTTTTTATATAAAATATTACTTGTGGTTTTAAAAATGACCAAGTATGTCAACATAAAATAGCCTTTCCAGTAATGGAATTCCTTATCAAATTTGTTTTTAATGAGTATTCATTGTTTGTGGTGTGTAAGATTATAAGTAAGCTTGTATTCCTCTGTAAATTTAGCAACTATATAAACAACATTAGCAAATTTTGCAGTGTGTTCACTGTTGACTTTGCCCTTGAAGAAAATAGTAGGGGGAGAAATAACAGGTAGTACTGATCAAAAGGGTTATGTTGTCATTCACTGTGTAGTGAAATAGAATATCAGGTATATTAATAATCGTCCAGCGTCACCTGGAGACAGGCAAGGAAAGGTGTCCCTGGGGGCACTTCGCTGCCAAACCCAGCCACAGCCAGGGATTATTTGGGGGTGGGAGGGAGAGAGAAAGCATCTCTCGCATTACCAGGGGAGGAAAGGAGACAAAACAAAGCTCACTCCTTCACTGAGACCTACAAAACACCAATCTACTGTGTTCCAGGAGTTCTTCGAAATCATCAAACGCTCCCACTTGCAGTTCCCGTGCCTCCTGGCTCAGGTCCCTGAGACGCACGCTCCCACACACGGCGGTGGTGGCAACAACAGTCCCCTCTCCCAGTACCTGCTGTCAGCTCTCCCCATTAGATTTCTAGCTTTGAATTGCTCCCAGCTCTCTCTCTTTCTTCCCCACCACCCAAGAAGGAAAGTGCATGCAGGAAAGGAAAGGGAGATGGAGCTGTGCACAGCTCTCCCCTTTTCCAGCTCTTGCTGCCTCTCCCAACATCGAAGCTTCGGAAATGCAGGCAAAGCCGCCACAGCGGTAGTGCCCTGAGTTGCTTGCTTCTCCACTACTGCCTCTTCCTCCTCCTTCAGCACCACTTCCTTCTCTGGGTCGGGCGATTCTTAACTAACCGAGCATGCTAAGGCAACTCAGGACGCCACCGCTGCAGCAGCTTTGCCTGCATTTCCGAGGCTTCGATGTTGGGAGAGGCAGCAAGGGCTGGAAAAGGGGAAAGCTGTGCATGGCTCCATCTCCCTTTCCTTTCCTGCCTGCACATGGGCGGGGGGGGGAGGAAAGAGAGAGAGCCGGGAGCAATTCAAAGCTAGAGAACTCATGGGGAAGAGCTGACAGCAGGCACTGGAGGAGAGGACTGCAGTTGCTGCCGCCACCGGGTGTAGAAGCTGGTTGGCACATGCATCTCAGGGGCCTGACTCCAGGGTCACTCGGAGAGCCGGGAGCTGCAAGAACTGCATGGCCCAAATTAATTGTTTTTGGGGGCCATTTCTTCTGCGGCCCATCAAAATTTTTCCATGGCCCACCTGTGGGCCAAGGCCCACCGATTGGTGACCGCTCCTCTAAATCTTATCTTACCAAGCACTCTGCAACATGTGCAAGGTAAATCAAAGTTCGTGTAATAAAAATAAACTTCGGAAAAGTGTAAATCTATTCGGTGACTCCAGAGATAAGAAACTATTCCATCTGGACCGTATGTGAGATACAAATCACCAAGAACCAATTTATCACCACTTAAACTATGCTGCATCCATTGAAATGACAAAGAAAAAAGGGGAAGAGAGGAAATGTTGGAAATAATTGGTGGCTAAGTTCACAAATGTATGATTTGGAACTTGCTATCTCTAAAAACGGCACTAAAAAACTCTGCTGTTAAAGGAAAATGCAAAGTTATGCATTAGAAACCACAACAGCAGAAACAATGGTCTTCTGGATTCACTCAGGTTTAAAACAGTAACATACATACACACATGCATGCATAACACCTACTCACACCCACCCACGCATAAGAGAATCATAGCATTTTTGAAAGCCAACAACTATAAGATGAGAAATAGCATATCTAAAATTGCATCACATGAATAGTTTCTGAACTGGCCCCTGAATGTGGTTAAGCTTCAATATATAGACTTTTAGAGTTGTTTTTTTTTATAAAGAATATGGGAGGATACTATATTATGAGTTTGTATCATGCTCTCTTGTACAATGAATGTTTTGTCCTGGAAATGGAATCTGTGCATAGCCCACAAAAAATTCAATATATAATAATCCAGCTGTTATGTATAAGTTGGGTTGACAAAATCAGAAATGAGGAGGTGATAAGCCGCCTGTGAAAGCCAAGGGAAATCATCAAAACCATAAAGAAGCAAAAATTAGAATATTTTGGACACGTGATGCGACACCCAGAAAAATAATGCATACTTCACTTAATCCTCCAAGGAAAGATTGAAGGGAAACGAGGTCTAGGCAGAAGAAGAACATCTAAAGAACTGGTCTGGACAAAACTCAATAGCACTTTTTTGTGCGGCTGTTGATAAAAATAGGATCGCCAACATGATCGCCAATGTCTGATGATGGATATGGCACAACAAGAAGAAGATGTAATCCAGGAATACAAAAAGCCAGCTTCTTCATCCCTTAACATCCCCAAGCTTCTATCCTCCCCTCCCACTTCTTCACTTATTTATTTATTATATTTATAAGCTTCTCTGTCCATTACTCAACATGAAATAGTGTGGGATTTTTCTTCTCTTCAGTATAGAGCATCATGGTTTATGTTTCCTCCTGCGCCCCCCCCCTTTTTTTCCCCTTCTTCTGGAGGATATGGAAGAATACTTGATATACTTTTGGATTTGTTCTCCAAAATGTCGGATAAAGGCTATTACTATCCAAAAATTGTGATACTCCAGATGATATCAATTTACAGTATGTATTTATTTAAATAAGAATTTTTTTTCTAGCCAGAAAATAACCTGCATCATTAGATGACCTCTCTCCAAGGAGAGATTATTTGCATAAAATTCACTGTAGAGCAGCTCTATGTCTTTACCAGATGCATTTCTGCTAAAATTATCATGACCACAAAGGCATCTTCCAATCACCTCTAACAGCAAGCTGGTCTAAAGCCTCAGATACCCTGAGCTATTTAAATTATAAAAAAACAGCTTGGCCTGCTAATCACAGTAGAACTGTACTGGTATATGTGAGCTATCTGGCAGAATCTTCAAACTTTAAGTTTTCTAGGAATCAAAAACTCTAGGACACCATTCTCAGAAGACAATAAAGAAAAATATAAACAACACAAAAAGGATGCAAAAGCTTCTTGTACAGAAATATAAGTCAATCATTCTGTATAAAACTTCTTTTAAAATGCAAGAGTGGTTATAAATCTGCATAGTTGAAAGCTACAGTTTCTCAAGGTTTCAAATTTTAAAAAATTGGATCTTCAGCCATTGCAAGACTATTAGATAGATATAGATTGTTAAAGCACTAAGCATTCTCAGGAGCGGGAAGGATGGCCAATCCAGGCAACAGACTTGTCCATTTCAGCTTTCATAGAGACAGGATTCTGAAGATGAATAAAATCCATGCTTAACATAAAATTGCTTTCACCCTTCAAGACATTTGTTGGGAAGAGGCAGGCAGGCAGGATTTCATATGTTTTAAAAACAGAAAATGCCTAATTTCGAGACACTTTCACTCTCGATAGGAAGAATGCAAAGTAAAGATAAAACATAACGTAGACCTTGCTTAGCCAATAAATTGCATGTAAATTCACAGACTTTATCACTCTATAGATAATTTCTTAATATAACTGGCCTTGTTCTGCTTCTGCACTACTGTTATTCGATTTAAGCACATGGCTGTAAATCAGCAAACATGTTTTCGTTTTGGATAAAATGCATTCGACAAGAAGCAGTTTGCAAATACAAGCAATTCTGCCTTTTTTGTTTGAAAGTATTAACATAAAGTCACTGAAGAGAATTCTGGTTAATTTAGAATTCACAAAATTAATAAGACTTGTCCTTGTTTGTTAACTAACAATCTGCAGGCCTGGATTAACTATTAAGCAAAATATGCATGTATTATTCAGGGCACCTGGAGAAGGAGGGTACCGCAAAGTTCTCCCCCACCCAGAGGCTATATGGCCTTAACTCTTTCCCTCTTTCAGCCCCCCCCCCAAAAAAAAAAACCTCCCTGAAGTTTAGTTGGAGTGTTTCTATGATGACGCAAAGGTTATTTTATTTGGAACTAGTCCAAGTGAGAGGTCCAAGGCTGCTTCTATCCTACTTTCCTTTGGAAGTGATCAGCTTCTTCACACATTGTTTATCAAGCTATTAAAAATACCATAAAGCTTATTCTGATTTCAACGGCCTTGTATGACCTGCCCCTGATCAAGACAAAAAAGACATGGATTTGCCAAACATTATTATCTGTTGTGTATGTACCTACATAAATGTACAAATAATGACTGTAATTTACATACAACTGTAAAATATGCCATCCCTCTTTTGTGGGAACAGGTGATAGATAGTGATAAATGACTGTGAGGCTGCTTCTCTTCCTCTTTAAGATAATTGGATTTTGACTGGGACACTTCAAACAGAGGCTATATTTAAATAGAAGGCTATTCCTCCTTAATATAGAAGTCGTGGGTACCATAGTCATAGTTTGTTACTTTAGAATTCATAGGAATCCCAAACAGGAGTGGCCCAAATGCCTATCAGCTTGAATATTTTTATTTATTTATTTGGTTTACATGGGTGCCCATCTCAGAGATGCAATTCTGGGTGGCTAAGAACACATACAAACAATGTTTAAAAAAATCAACAAAGGATTAAAAATCTTCACAGTTGTCAAAAACAAACCCAATAGGCATTCAACAATGTAATATCTTATCTCATCAGCCATCTTAACCCCCTTGCCCTGTAGTATATCCATGTCCTAAGCGTATTGTGACAAGCTGTCAGGACTGGGGCCAATCTAATCTTGGAGAATATGATGTTCAAGAGGGTACTGCGACAAGAAAAGATTTATTTCCTATGTCCCATTACATGACATTTATTAACATAAGGCAGTCAGAGCATGCCATCTCTGTTAGACCTAGTGAGATGGATAGAAACAACCATGGAGAGGCAGTTCTATAAATAACCCTGGACCATGCCATGTAGATTTTGTAGATGGCAGCCAGCACCTTGAATTCTACCCGGAAACACACTGGCAGCCAATGTGGATTACAGAGCAGAGGTGTAACGTGAGATACTGAAGTGAGCCCATAACTACCTACGCTACCACATTTTGTACCAGTTGCAATTTCAGAATGGTCTTCAAGGACAATCCCATGTAGAATATGTTGTAGTAAATCCACTCAGGAAGTAACTAAGACATGAGAACTTGAGTGGACAGTGCCTCCCAATCTAGGAAGTTTTTGAAGTATACAACAAAGTTGTATAGAAGCCCTCCTGCTCATCACTGCCACCTTCTTTTCAAACAGGAGCATGAGTCCAGAAATATGCCCAGATTGTACACTTGGATTCTGCAACCCATCCAAAACCAAAGGTGAAAAGACATTAAATTGGAGGTGGGGACAAGATAAATCTCACATCCACAGAGTTGAATGGATTATTCTTCTCTATCCAAACCTACAGCCTCAAGATACTGAATGAGAATGGTATCACTTGGTTAACCAAAACTTTAGAGCTGTGTATCTTCAACATACTTATGATACCTGATCTTGCCTAGTAATTTCATGTAGATATTAAATAGGAATGGGGATAGCATTGACTACTGTCTGTACATCCCACTCCTAATTCCTGAAACTGGTCCAGAAGGACATCATGATCAATGACAATGAAAGCCACCAAGAGATCAAGAAGACCCCCCACCTCCATCCCACTTTTACCAGAGGTTATCTACAAGTGCGATACATATCATTTCAGTCATAAGCCACATAAGAAATCTAACTGATAATCCACATAATACAATAACACAAGATATTAAGAAGGTAAAAGAATATTGTCACAAAGTCACTTAGGAGGTAATGTGTATTTGCTTCTTTAGTACTTTGCATCAGCACAAATGTTGGTATCAAGCAAAATCTTGGTAGCATTAAACTTTCCCTGACCAAAGCACTGCAAAAAAAATGAGGGGAGTGGAAAGAAGATAGATTGTCCATAATTGTACAAAATCAGGGGTAATTGTATCTTTTTAAAAAGTTCTTGGAAAAAGACACATTTGCATCAAATATATATACTTAAAAGAATTTGAAAACTTGAAAAGAGTTGCTTAAACAACTCTACAAATTAGAGGTACCATAATTTAATATAGGTACTTATAAAATCTATTTTTTAAAATATTCCATACCTCTTATTCGACTTGAATACTCTCCTATTGATGTAGTCAGTAAATAGATGTAATTTGCACTGTCCATGTTCCATGGTAAAGGTTCCAAGAATTTTGGGCACTGACAAAAAAGGGGATTAAGCAGACAATTTTGTAAACTCTTTACAAAGAACCAATCCAAAATTAGTTTTCTGATCCTTGGAAAAATAGGATTCTTCTATCAGAAGCATACCTACACATTTCAATTATTCCATCTCACTGGGATAGCTACTGTACATGTTTCCTACCATACATGTACTTCTGATTTAGGGAAATATTATTTGCATTCATGTGCATTTTTTAAAATCTGTCACCATTGAATTTCTGTATCCATTGGACTTACATAAGAAAGCAATGCATTTAGAAGCACATATATCAGAGAGTAACAGGGTAATTATACTGGGATAGATGATACGGTGCTGAACATGATGTCAACACAAATATTCATAAAGCATTCCATCACATTCCAGTGTTTTTCTCCTCTGGATAAATTTGACTGGATATTTATTCTTCCCTTTTTGTCACTGTCTTCCTGAATTATAAGAGTCTTGAAGATACTTGAGGAAGTATTCCACACTTTTTTTACTCTGAATAATAATTTTGTTATCGTTTCACCAGTACTTGATCAATCAGGATATATATATTTTAAAGCCACCTTAATTTCTTCTACAGGCGAATATGTTGCTCCGTTGTATGAATGGGTCTATTCTCTTTTGTTCCCTCTTTATCATCTGTTTATTTTCCAATCAGCCAAACTTTCCCAAGGGAGGATTTCTTATAATTAATTTCAAATATTTCCTTTTTAAATAAATAAATTTGTAAACACCCCATAGGAAATATTCTCTCAAGTCTGTCTAGCCCTTTAACTTTCCAAAGCCAACATTTTAGTCCCTCTTTTCTTGTTAATACTTAAACTTCCTTAGAGCTTCTTCCATCCATGGTAGAAGGAAGATCTGGTTTTTGACAGCTTGTCTTTCAGAAGGATCTTTAAACATCCAGAAACTCATGAACAGGCAATCTCCTAAAGTAATTAAGAAAGGCTGTAGACAAACTCAATGTCCTTTTGAAGACAAGGAATTGTGGCTTAGGCAGGATGTTTTCTCACCATTCACAAAGCCCTCGAGCTGGCTGGTGATTGCTGCTTTGTTAGCAAAGCAACAGAGCAAACTTTTAGGTAATCCTAATCTTTTCCCTAATCCACAAAGGAATTCCAGGGAATCGATCCACTCATCAACTCCTCTGCACCAGGATTGTCAGCTCTACTCTCCCAGGAATGTCTTCAGTCTGCTGTTGCTCTCCCAGAATGTGCCTAAGTACCTGTGTTTCATGAAATTAATTTTCACTAAACTGAGAGGAATTAAGAAGACAATCAGTCATGTTTCAAGGCAATCCGATTCTGAACTTTTTAATTTGTTTTCTCCACAGCAGTCTGAAGAGACTTGCTAATTTGATAGGAATCTAATGCACTGAAGGAAAGCATTAATTTTGTTCCATCCTGCAGTTTCTTTGGTTTAGATATTCCTAGGCACTGCAGCTCGGCAGGCAGGCAAAGAAGAGACAACCCACACATCAAGATAAGCTAAAAGTGCTAATTACCAAAGACAAATTGGAACTTTGATAAAGTTTTTTTCAACATAATATTGAATGTTCCTGGAACATTAACACTTATTTCAATGTCAAAGAACAAGAGCAAGTGTCAAGAACATACAAGTGCCACACCTTTGAAACCTGATTAAAAAATAGTGGGTGGGGGGAATGAAAATGAAATAAAAGTTCATTTATTCTTCACAATCAGTTGTGGGTCATCTGAGTTATTTTTAAAAGAAAGAGGCTTTACTTTCCTTGTTGTGGCTAAGTTAGCCGTGTAGGAGGAGAAGCTTTAGTGATATAATGTTGAGAAAGAAGGGCCAAATTATCTGCCCCCTATTTTTTTAAAGCATTCCAATTTTGACTTGAAATAAAGGGGGGAAAACCTAGAAAATACATAATGGATCTTCCCTGATGCCTCTCTTTGAGGCTATAAATAAGACAAGACTTGGCATTAACTCCATTCTTGGAAATACATTAGAATATATTAGCCAATTATAACTTTGCAAATATTAAAAATAAAGCAATTTAACAGTAGAGTGGATTCTTCTCTTGCAGAACATTTTGTACAATACTCTAATGGATGTTTCAAACAAAACAATAACAATTTGCAATATTTAAAATACCTCCTAACATTTATGAAATATTATACATATTAGAAGGCTTAGGAATGCAGTATAATATTAGGCTCCTAGGGCTAGAAGAGATCTTCTAGTCCAACCCCCTGCTCATACTACCCTGATCAAATAGTTGTCCAGTCTATTTTTGAAAACCTCTAGTGATGGAGTGCCAACCACAACGCCAAGAGGCAAGCTATTTCATTGATAAATTGTTCTCACTGACAGAAAATTTCTCCTTACTTCTAGGTTAGATGTCTCTTTAGCAATTGACATCCAATTCTATCTGTCACCATTCTCTTCAGTCAATGTATTGTCAATTTAATTTCCTACTCAATCTGTAGTAGTGGGTATATATAAAGAACTACAACTGATGACAAGGAAGTGGCAGAAATATATTAGAATCCTTCCATTGGGTGGGTGTGGGGCAGAAATTGATAGTCTCTCTGTATATCAAAGACTGCCTCTTATTTGCAGTTGGAGAGCCTTTTTTTCACCAAGAAAGATGAGGAAATCCATACATAGCAGCGCCAACACAAATTCTTTAGTTTGCATAAATAATATGACCTACATGCCATAGGTTTTTAAGATCCTGTCTATAAAAGCTCCATGAGGTAAGGTGAGAAAACAAAATGTATTATCCTCAGTGAATTTTGTATGAACTTAACATTTATCATCATCTGTACCACACTAGAAATACAAGATTCATCATTTATTGACTTGATTGAAAGTTTATTGAAAATTTGATAGTCATCCATATTAGGATTTTTATACATCATTTGATGTGTTGAGATGAGATAGACAACAGCAGCAGTTTTTTTATTCATCATTTTTGAAAAAACAAGTTTTAATTTTCAGAGAGACTGTTGATGTTTCTATTTTAATCTCTGGTAATAAGCTTTTTAATAAAGCAGCCTGTGACTAGACATTATGACAGATGATGGCCGAAATATATAGATTGATAACCCAAAAAAAATAGTTAAAAGAACTCAGAACTGAACTGTTTTCAAATTCAAAATTGAAATATAAAGAATATAATGTTTAGATGTTTAGATGTTTGGATACACTTGTCCAATTGAGATTCTTGCGCTCACAACTCCTATTCAAAGAACAAGTGGAAACTGGGCAGTTTTTGAGCCTGTTTCTAGATTGGAAAGCTCTTTAGATTAGTCATTTGGGCCCTAGTCACCTCATGGACTGTACTTGGGGCTGCCCTTGAAGACCATTCAGCAGCTAGTCCAGAATATAGTGATATGGGCAATGACAAGGACACCTTGTTATGACCATGTGCCATTGCTGCTTCACAAACAGCACATGTTGCCTGGTTAATGGAGAGACTGTTTGTCTCTGTTGGTTTCTGCCGACATAGTAAGATTGGGCAAAGTAGACACTCTTCAAGTCTTTTCAATACAATAATGTCCAGAATAAATTTATCAGGACCTAGACTGTGCCCCTTCTCTGTTCTCTGCTTCTGGAATGGCATCCTCTCATCACCCCTAAAGGTGCTGCAGTGGTGTAATGGTTAGAATGCAGTATTGCAGGCTAATTCTGTCGACTGCCAGCAGTTCGAACCTGACAGGCTCAAGATTGCCTTCCATCCTTCCGATGTCGGTAAAATGAAGACCCAGATTTTGAGGGCAATATGCTGACTCTGTAAACTGCTTAGAGAGGGCTATAAAGGACTATGGAGCAGTATATAAGTCTACGTGCTATTGCCTTTCCTATCCAAGAAACCCCTAACATGCTGCTCTGCATATCTTTTGGCTCTGCTCCCAGGCTTGGGGTTCAGGTAGCTATCAAGCCTCTGGTCATTTTTTTTAATGTATTAGATTATTTGTTCCAGATGTACTGTACATGTCTCTTTTTCTTTCAGTTTTTGGAGATCTAACCAACCAGAGTCAGGTAACCACCAAACCCAATAAATAAACATTTTTATTAACACATATTCACCTGAGTTGACAAGAGATGCATTAGGAGTCCTTTGGTTTGAGAATCATACAGTTCAATCCTATACTTCCTATCTAATTCAATTCACTTGGAATTTAAATTCATGTCAGGGCTCTGGCATCCACTCCCATTCAAATCATGAGTCTCTAGCCTCATCTCTCAGAGTTAAAAAAACAAAAAAAACCAAGATTTATTAGGAGTGAACATGCCAGTACTACCTGGGTGCAGCCGACTCTGAGACACATCGTTCATTTCACCCTTGACCCTGGTCTTCCCCCCACTCCCTGGATGTATATTCACCAATGGGACACATCCATAGTCATCAATCATGTTCTCCAATAATAATCTTGAGTGCCAGAAGCTTCGGCCGCCTAGCCATTATCTATGAAGCATTTAAGGAATGCGCTACTTCCCCCACTCCCTTTCTGCTGTCAACTCTAAAAGACCAGAGAAATATTTTTGAGTTGACAATTCATTTGTTTTGGATTTCCATACATGTAATTAAGGGCTAGTTGTTTTGAGAGGTATGTCAGCAGTTAGCAGGCAGCATGGAAACTCCAACCCATGGGCACACTAGAGGTTTAGGGAGCCTTGACTAGATCTTCTGAAAGTTCTTTTCTGTCCCTGTCTGGTCTTTCATTCCCACTTCTTATTCCCACAAGAAAAACAGAAAACGCCTTCTGTTTAAGTAGTCTACTTCTTGGGTGATTAAAAAAACTCTTCTCGACTTTTCTGCAGAGACCAATGGAAGTTTTGTTTTTTTTAAAACTCATTGCTGTGAAGAGGTGACTGGCCACCTAAAAATTTCATCCAACAATTGCAGTAGAACTACAACGTATCACCTCTTAACTTCTTGTGGGTAACTTGTCTATGGACTTAAAGTCTGTAGAGATTCTCAGTCATCCAGATCATGGTTGCCCCAAAGATGCTGTTAGCCTTCGTTTGAACGCATAGGAATTCTAGCAATAAACTATATTACTCACAGGATTTGTTGTGAATAGGTACATTTATTTTCGCTCGTTATCCTTCAAACACGGCAACAACTGATATACCGGATAAAGTCAGCGCTGAGATCATTCGTCTCTCAGCGCAATTTATCATGCAGCCCCACCCCATGCAGCTAACTAACATCCTCCCTCCCCATTAGTCCTACATGCCTCCACCCAGCAATTCTAAGTGCAACTAATTATCAAACACAATGTGGTTTCAATTCTTGAGTCATGCCGTAACTTTCCCAATGAGTTTTTGTGTTTCGTTTCGGGTAATGAGAGGAGTTGGAGTGATAAACCTTCTCCCACCCCATCCTTGTCACACGTTTGTGCCGATACAGGATGGGTCGGACCAGGATGGGAGCTTCAAAAGTAGGAGACTTTTTCTGATCAAGTTAACATATTAAACGCGGCAGGATAGGATGTTCATTCCCCAACCAAGATAATGTGTTGGGCTTTACTCCAGGGGATAAAGCGGTAGAATTTTTGAAGCCCGACAGGTGGCCCCCTCTACCATTGTTCTTTCTGTAACAGAAAGGTTATTATTAGTTACATGTATACATCGTACTTCATCCCTTCCAGCCGCCTTGGTAGGGTTTTTTATATGGAACTGTTGTCTCAGACGAGACGCCGATACATCTGTATGGGGTATCCATGATGCATCAGCTAATGGGTAACCTGTCCACTGGACTAAATATTGCAATACTCCATGTCTACGACGTGAATCAAGTATTTCATTGATTTCATAATGGTCATCACGGACTGGTCCTAGGGTATGCAATCTAGGCTCCTGTCGTGTCATATTTGCAGGTTTTAAAAGACTGATATGAAATATGAGGTGAACTCTTTTAAACCGAGAGGGAAGTCGAAGACCAACTGTTACAGGATTTATTACTTGTATAACTTGAAATGTATTTTGGACCTAGTTTTTTGCTAGTTAAACCAAGGTGTAGGTATTTAGTCGATAGATATATCCAATCTCCAACATCATATTGTGTTTGTGCTGATCTTTTTTTATTTGCTTGGACTTTATACTCTTCCTGCACTTTTTTCAAAGCAATACAAACTGAGTTCCATTGCTTACGTACTTTATCTGCCCAGGTATTTGTAGTCTCTACATTGACTTCTTGTTCATTATGGGGCCATTTGGTTATGGGTACAAATTCCATACCACTTACTATTTGGAAAGGAGAATGACCAGTACTGCTATGTACCGTATTGTTATACGCTATTTCCGCATATGGTATCAGATCTGCCCAATTACTTTGTTGATAGTTAACATAACAATGAAGGTATTGTTCGATGGCAGCATTTGCTTTTTCAGTCGCTCCATTGGTAGCTGGGTGATACGCTATACTTAGTCCTGGTGTTGAACCAATCAAATGTATAAACTGCCAGAATTTTGAGATGAACTGTACTCCCCTATCGGATATTATTTTTTGAGGCACTCCATGTAAGCGATATATATGTTGTATGAATAATTCAGCTAATTTCTTAGTGGATGGTATTCCTTTACATGGGACAAAATGTGCTTGCTTGGAGAATAGATCAATAACCATCCATATCACTGTGTAGCCATGGCTATCCGGTAGATCAACTATAAAGTCCATTCCAATGTCTTGCCAGGGTTTCATCGGTTCAGACACTGTTTGTAATAATCCTGCTGGCTTTCCAATTTTATTTTTATTTATTACATATACAGGACAGGATTTCACATAATTTTCTAGATGTAATCTCATGCCTGGCCACCAAAACTGTCATTTTGCTAAATGTAATGTTTTAAAAACCCATAATGTCCTGCCTGTTTGACGTCATGACATTTTTTAATACTATTGATCTTGACGTGTTCGGCACATATATTTTAGTTCCTCGCCAAGTGATCTCATCTTTCATTTCTATTTGATTTTTATTATTTATTAACCATTCATCTACTGCTAATATTGTAGGTGAGTTGGTTGTAAGTATTGTGGATGGTAAAAAATTATATCCTATTAGTAGCTGGTATCAATGGTTGGATTATATTCTCTCTCACACTATTATACTGAGGAAGCCTTGACAAAGCATCTGCCATAAAGTTTTTCCCTGATGGGATGTATTTTAGCATGAAGTTAAATCTTTTAAAAAAGATTGCCCAGCGAACTTGCTTTGTCAACAACCGTCATGGATTTTGGAGTGCTTCTAAATTTTTATGATTGGTCCACACCTCAAACAGTTGTGAACTTCCTTCTAGTAAATGTCTCCAGTTCAGTAATGACCAGTGAACCACAAAAGCTTCCTTCTCCCAAATTGCCCAATTTCGTTCAGCTGGACTAAATTTCCTAGATGTATATGCACATGGTTGTAAACTACCTTCTTTATTTCTTTGCAACAAAACAGCTCCTACCACTACATCGTTGGCATCCGTTTGAATGATAAATGGTAGAGTTGCATCTGGGTGTTTCAATACTGGCTCTTTTGCAAACAGAATTTTTAGGTTATCAAATGCTGTTTGACATTGGTCAGTCCACTTTAACATAGCACTTGGTTTTGGATTTTGAATACCAATAGATTTAGTTCGTAATAAATCCATTAGTGGTATAGCGACATCAGCAAAACATGGTATAAATTGTCTATAAAAATTTGCAAACCCCAAGAAACTTTGCAGTTGTTTCCTGGCTTTGGAGCTTGCCATTTTAATACTGCTTCCACTTTTTGGGGGTCCATTTCCACTTCTTGTTCTGAAATACGATACCCCAAATAATCTAATTGTTTAGTGTAAAATTCACTTTTTGATAATTTTACATAAAGTTGGACATCCAACAATTTTTAAACACCTGTCTGACTAATTTAATATGTTCTTGCTTAGAATTAGAAATCAATTAAAATATCATCTAAATAAACTAAAACACCTTTATACAAATGTTCATGTAGAATTTCATTTATCAATTGCATGAATACTGCTGGAGCTCCTTGCAATCTGAATGGCATAACATTATAGTAGTAACTACCGAGAGGGCAATTAAACATTGTTTTCCATTCATCTCCTTCTCGAATTCTTACTCTATAATAGGCTTCCCTTAAATCTAGTTTTGTGAATATACGTCCTTTGGCTAGTGTGGCTAGTAAGTCCTTCATTAATGGCAATGGATACAATGGCTCTACACATATGGCATTCAACCTTCGATAATCCACACATAAACTCAACCCTCCATCTTTTTTTTCTCGGAATAACACTGGCGCTGCCATATGGGATCTTCCTGGAGTGATAAATCCTCTTTTTAAATTTTTATCGATGTATTTTCTCATTTCTTCCAATTCCTTTTTGGTCATTGAGTACATTCATGATTTGGATAACGCCACTCCCGGGATCAATTCGATGGCACAATCCATTGGTCGATGGGGTGGTAAACAATCAGTACCATCTTCCTTGAATACATCTGCTAAGTCTTCATACTCAATTGGATAGGCCTTTTCGGTAAGTGTTCCCTCTCTTATTTGATTTGTATTATTTGAAGGGTGAGATGGGCCATCATCATGACATGGTGGATTAGGACCAATGGCTAGACATAATGTACGATAACCCCCTTCCCAGTGTATAGTGGGTTCCCATTTATCAAAGCCAAGCTAGTCCCAGAATTAATGCTTCACTCATGTGAGGAAGCACCACAAAAGAACTCCACTCACAGTGCTTCCCCATCACCATTTTAATATATTCAGTTCTATAAGTTGCTGGAGCTCCACCCAATATAGATCCATCCACCTGTTCAAATTTAATAGGAACACCTAATTTAATAACTCTTAAATTTAATTTATCAACTACTGCTTGAGTTATTAAACATCTTGTGCATCCTGAATCTATTAATGCCCCCACCTTAATTCCCTGATCAGTCCGTTTATTCCATAAACCCACAGGTAAAATAAAAGGATGAATAGGTTTACTTACCATTGGGTCGTCTGGCATCTCATTATCCATATCAGCTTCTCCCAACATAGTGGATTGCATAATAGATCTTTCAACTTCCACTGGAATATCTGACGAATTAACTATTACTCCCCTCACCTTGTCCTGGTCATGCCAATCTCGTCTACTTGGTTTAGTCCTATTCAATTCTGAGCCAGATCGAGGATCTTTCACTGCCATAGGTTGAATTGGACAATCCATAGCTTGATGCCCTGGTCTATCACAATGAAAACTTTTAAATATTCTCCTATTATTTTGTGTCGATATTATTCTGAGTTGTGGTTTTGTATTTGCATTTATAAACTTTCGTGGTTGTATTAATCCTTACAGCCTCAGTTTCAAATGATGCAAACCATCATCTAATTCTATCGCCACACAATACCAATCAGTCAATGTAGCATACGAACCTCTATATAAACAAGCCTGATGTAGTTTAGGGTCCATCCCTTTTTTAAATATATGAATTAATAAACTCTCCAGTAATGACGGGAGTTTACTAGCTACATGTCGAAAATCATTTACATATTCCTGTGCTGTTTTCCCTTTTTGTTTAATCATTAACAAATCCTCTTCTGCTTTCTTACCTGCTAATGTATCTTCAAATTGATTTCTTAATGCAACCAAAAATCGTCCTATATCCCCCAACTCCCCCGCTCTACGGCGATATAGATCAGATGCCCATTCGTATGCTTCTCCCACTAACACTCCAGTAACGGCCACTACCATTGACCAATTTGAGTGGTAACAATGGGAGTATAAATCAAAATGGTTTAATACTTGGCTTAAGAAAATAGCCACTTTATTTGTATTACCATCAAACGTGGTTGTTAGAGGAGGGGGGGCCCACCTCCATGGTACTGGACCTCCCCAACGTGCTCCATAGTCCAGGTCCTGTTGGTCTACTGACCGAGATCTCATGGAACATCTATCTTCCCCTATGTTTCTATCCTCCATTCTCCTAGAACGTAAGTCCAATCTGTCCAATCCACTTCCGACCTCAGACTCCTGAAATCCTAATGGACTGGATGCATATAAAGGGTCCTTTTCAGAATGTAATACTTGTTTCTGAATCGAGGTCCCCCTCTCCTTTGTGCCTTTTAAAATCACCTATCCAAATTGTATCCTTAACAATTCTAATGTGTCACTTCCTGGAACTGCCCACTGACTTTCATCAGAACCAGACCAACGTTTCACTTTCCAATCTATTGGATGCTCTCTTTGCCTATATTCTTTCCCCTTTTCCTCTTTTAAGCCAGGGTCTGGGTCACTTAATCGCATCTTAGTTGTTTTAGGCTTTACTACAGGTGGTACTGTCAATGGCACGTCCTCTCTCTCCATTTCCACCGTTTCCCATTGCCTTTTCCACCATCGTCTTCAGCCACTTCTACGCCTTCCTCCACCATCCATTCTGGATCTGTGCCCTCTGCCATTATTCACAGTGAAGTAGGTTTGTCTTTTGAAAATAAAGGTGAGCGCTGACTTTCTGTTAGCCTTTGTTTGAACGCGTAGGAATTCTAGCAATAAACTATATTACTCACAGGATTTGTTGTGAATAGGTACATTTATTTTCGCTCGTTATCCTTCAAACACGGCAACAACTGATATACCGGATAAAGTCAGCGCTGAAATCATTCATCTCTCAGCGCAATTTGTCATGCAGCACCACCCCATGCAGCTAACTAACATCCGCCCTCCCCATTAGTCCTACATGCTTCCATCCCGCAATTCTAAATGCAACTAATTATCAAACAGAATGTGGTTTCAATTCTCAAGTCATGCCGTAACTTTCCCAATGAGTTTCTGTGTTTCGTTTCGGGTAATGAGAGGAGTTGGAGTGATAAACCTTCTCCCACCCCATCCTTGTCACACATTCGTGCCGATACGGGATGGGTCAAACCAGGATGGAATCTTCAAAAGTAGGAGATGTTTTCTGATCAAGTTAACATATTAGACACGGCAGGATAGGACGTTCATTCCCCAACCAAGTTAATGTGTTGGGCTTCACTCCAGGAGATAAACCGGTAGACTCTTTGAAGCCCGACAGAAGCTTTTTCAGGAGGCAACTGAACTTTTTTTTTTTTTCTTGAAGATGTTTATATTCTGCAAGGAATATAAATCCTCCCATTCCTCCCTATCCTGTTAGACCTGAAGAAGCTTCTTGGATGAGAAGCAAGACACCTTGAAAGAAAAAACAAGAAAGTCCAGTTGCCTCCTGAAAAAGCATCTTTGGGACGATTGTCTCTGGACTAATATAAATTTGAATCCTAATCTTCTGCTCCAATAATGGAAGAGTTTTGTTTGTGACAGGAGAGTTGTGCTTCAAGAGGGAATCCTGCTTAATTGAGGGCCCTTTCTAGAAGCAAAATCTTCTTCTTCTTTTTAATTATGTAGAAATGTGTGAACTGAAAAGTTTGGCTTCAAGCCCAAATCAGTATGATTGGATGCTGGGATTTTTTTCCTGCTCTTTCAAAATGTATTCTGAATGAAGTAAGGGTTTTAATTAGTATTACCAGATTGAAGAAATATAAATACCGTGCCCTTCATTCCCTAAGATGGATTGTTCTTTTAGGCACTCAGAGCATAATTAAGAAAAAATGGTGTTAAAAAAACAAGAGATTTTTAAAGGTTTTAATTCATCCAGAAATCAGAAATGCTGACTTTACATGATCCTAGAACACTGGAATAGACAAGAATTTCCTTGATTTTTCTTGTCATCTGACTTCTCAGAGTAAGCTAGAGATATTTTTGCCTGAGGCCTGGCCTTGATGTGGATTCCAGCTGACACTCCTTTGTTGGCCCCAAGAACTAGAAATGCAGCCTCTGAAGGCTACTCATGGACGCTTTGGGCCAGGCACAAGACATTCCACAGGGGACATATCAATGGCAATTCTTAAGATAGTCTGACATCACGCTTTTGGTTGGTATACACACACACACACACACACACACACACACACACCAATACTATCCATCCATCCATCATCCATCTATCTATCTATCTATCTATCTATCTATCTATCTATCTATCTATCTATCTATCTATCTATCTATCTATCTATCTATCTTACAAACTATTCTGAAAATATGAGCTCCAGGTATACTTGTAAAAAAAGAAACAGACATCCTGCGATCTCCAGTACTTAAAATTACATTTATTGTACTTACTAAGCTTTCATTGGCCTCTGCTGACATCATCAGAGTATTAAGCTACCATTACAGAGATCTCTGCGTTTATATATCATTAATGAATTTAGCCCTTGCACACGTGATAGGCCCTTCCCACCTTCAGGCTTCTGTATTGTGTTCGTCTGTGAGTCAGACTTTCACAGCCGCTTCTGTTTTAGATTTGGGGCTAGCCTACTGCTGTGCCGGAATGTTTTTTTCTTCATCCTGATTGGTTGGGAGTCTTGGTCTGTGTTTATTGGTCGTGGAGTTTGCTGTGTTCTGCTTGATTGGTGTTTCCAATATCTTCTGTCTGTTTTGTAGCTTTTTTTGTCTTGATTGGCTGGCAACATTGTGTTTCCTGTTTTGGAGGCTTGGCTCCGAGTAAATGGAGGGCTATCATTTATTAGGAAGCTAGGTTTCATCTGGGTGCCTGGTTGAGGTGTGTTTGAGCTGGAGGTATCAGGGGGGATCTGTTTGTGCCCAGGTGTTTTCCTGGCTTGTGGTGTGGAGATTTTTTTGTTTGTGAGTGCAGGCTCCCAAATAATTGACAGTCTGGTGGAATAGAAGAGACGATTCCACCAGACTGTCAATTATTCCCTTCCTAGATGTCTTAGTATATAAAAAATCCAATGGCTCCCTAGGACACACCATCTACCAGAAGAAAACACATACAAACTGCTATCTACATGCACTCTCACACCACCACTCAGCACAGATCAATTCCGTAGCCGAGACACTCATCTCCAGAACAAAATGCTTAGCCGACGAACAACACCTAAAAACTGAACTACACACTCTCACTAATGTACTAACAGCCAATGGATTCCAAAGAAAGATTACCCACCTAATCCCAAAAGAAACCCCAACCAAAATCCAAGACAGAGAACAAGACAATGGCAAAGCCCTCCTCCCATATATAAAAGGCACTACAGACAAAATCAGCAAGATCCTCCAAAAACACAACATTAAAACAGCATTCTTCACAAACAGAAAAATATCCACCATCCTAAGAAACCCTAAAGACAAAATTGAGTTAGAAAATCAAGGAGTATACGAAATCCCTTGCACCGCCTGCTCCACCACATACATCGGACAAACTAACAAACTAACAGAAGAATAAGTGCACGCATTGAAGAACACAAGAACTCAATCAAAAAAGAAGAACCGACCTCTTCCCTGGTCCAACACCTCAAAGCCACAGGACATGAGATTGACTTTAAAAATACCAAAACTATCGCCAAAGCCGAACACTTCAACAACAGAATAATCAGAGAAGCCATAGAGATAGAAAAACGCCCACACAGCATGAATAAATGAGATGATACCTCCCGCCTACCAGCCATTTGGAAACCCGCCCTCATTAACAAATGAGTACCTAACATGAAGAATGACACCAGACCCACACCCACGAGGGCCACACAAGATGCTACCACCACACTTCCACGTAGAAAGCAGACTCACATCCACACAGAAGATGAGACACGACCACGGACCAGAAGCTGTACGGCAGCTGCATCACTACCCGCTTCAAACCCCTCTGTCCCATACATGAAGCGAACTGACGCCCACCATGAAGATGTGGCACGACCATGAACGCAAAGCCAAACAACAGGATCACAACTCACCAGCTCAAATCCCCCAGCAACTAAGACTAACCTGAGCACAACCAAGCCCCCACCTGAACAGAACACACCCCCAGCCAATCAGAACACAGCCAAACCCCCAACCAATGAGAACACACCCCACCCAATCAGAACACAGCCAAGCCCCCCATCAAGTCACACTCCCACTAGCAGTTAAAAGGAAGAAGCAGCTGCAAGCTCACATTACTTAGGCACAAAGCCGAAGACACAAGCCTAAAGATGATGAATGAGACTTCATCAAAACGTCGCCTAGATACTTCCAATTTTACACGGGAGAAAACCTGAATAACCAAAGATCCACATACAAATACCCACAAAAACCTCAGAAATATATATGTGTGTGTGTGTGTGTGTGTGTGTTTTCTCTCTTAAGTTTTCGCAGGTACTTACATGTATGGTATTCAGCTTTGTTCGGGTATTTTCCCACGTCATTGTAGTTGTGCTTTTAAAGTTGTAGCAACGTTTCGGCAGAAACTCATCTGCCATCATCAGGCTTCTGTATTGTGTTCTGTATTGTGTTCTGTATTGTGTTCATCAATACAGAAGCCTGATGATGGCAGATGAGACTTAGTCAGCATCCTTTTTAAATTTTATTTCTGCTTCATTTGGCTTTCAGTGAAGATTCCCTAGTTCCTTTTTCATTAATTTAATTTTTAAAAAGGAACTATACGAAAATAAATCATTTTGACATAAACTGCATACCAAAGCCATCTAGAAGAAGTCTTTCTAAAAAGATGGGCCTCCAGATGTTCAGTGATGGAGCAATTAATAAAGTAAATATGCACAAATACTGATAGAGGCTTTGTGTATGTTCCAGTATAAAAAGGCAAGATGTGACTCTAATAAATAAATAAAATGTACCATTATAATCTGGACTTTAATTCCATTAAGCAATGAGTTAACTTTTCAAAGAGAGTTAAATACTGTATATATCCCTATCAATTTGCCATTGGAGATTAGTAAGCTGATTTCTAGATGGTTGTCATTTCTATTTGGATCACCCCTAAAATTGGATCACTTAACATTTGTATGATGTTTACACAAGATACTCCCAAAAATAGTCATTAACAATAAAGTTGGTTTTGGATGTCGTATATATTGGAAGAAATTATATATAAATCTAATTTTTAATTGCTAGTAATTTTGGACACAGGAAATAATAATTTATGGAAAATTGAAAGTATCCTAGATCAGTTTCTTAACCTTTTTGCTTTCAAGAACTCTTCCCACTTTTTTAAATTATGAAGGACCACAAAATAACTTGTCTTTCTATGGGTTAAGTTTATCTACATTTATTTATTAAAATTGGAAATGACACATTTATTGAATCAAATAAAAATAGAAATATTAAACCCATTAGATATTAATATAAGTATTTTTTTTCATACATGTCTATGTTTCTAACAAATAAAAAGTAATAATGAAAAGACTGTTATTCTTTTAAATTTTTGCAAGTATCTTCAATATCTGCAAAATAATTTTGATTCTGCAGACTCCTAACAGAGTCTTATGGGACCCTCACTTTAGGAAATACTGGCCTAGGTAAAACATATATTAAAACATAAAACATATGAAATGAAACCATCTCATCATCATTTAGCAAATAATGTTTAGGGACTACAGGAAGCATTACAACTTAATTTGAATGTCAATTTTCACTCTTCTTGATATACATTCACAAACTTGTGATGACTATTTTTTTTAATAGGGATTTTTTGGTTATTTAAGCCACAGGTTCCCTCACATCTGAGCATGGATATTTTCAAATTCCCCTGCAAAGTAGATGTAAAAGCTGAAATAATACAAGGATAGTAATTAAGAAATGGTTGCCAACTGGAAGATTTCAATGAAAGACAGATATGGAGAGAAGAGAGATTAATTTGGGTAGATTATAATGTTAAAAAGCAGGCCTTAGAGAATAGAAAGCATAGACTCACTCTCCACATGAGAGTGGAGTGGAGAGGGACAAATCCAGAGGGGGAAATACTACTCATTTAATACCAACTCAAGATTGGAAAACTTATAGCAGGATCTTGACTGGCCAGGTGTTATTACTATGACACTGAAATAAATAACACTTTTTTAAAAATTTATGGTACACAGTGATTACTTCTGAGTGGTACCATCTTAGTGGGTTAAAAGTTGGTTATAGCCAAAATATACATTTATTTTATAAAAGTAATATTTAAGGGTGATTTTTATTAAATCAAGAAAAAACCTCAGTGCTCCTCTCTAGATAGATGATTGATGATAGGTAGATGATAGATAGATAGATAGATAGATAGATAGATAGATAGATAGATAGATAGATAGATAGATAGATAGATAGATAGATAGATTATATATGATGATAGATAGATATCATTGCAGACTTCCAGTCCAGCAGAACTCTGTCTGTCTGTCTGTCTGTCTGTCTGTCTGTCTGTCTGTCTGTCTGTCTATCTATCTATCTATCTATCTATCTATCTATCTATCTATCTATCTATAGATACACACATAGACATACACTCTGGGAGAGGGAAACATTTAGCTTTTAATCAATATATCGAACAGCCCAGAGACCAAAATGGAATTCTGTGATTAATTATTTCACACTTCCTTTCAGCTTGATATGGGGTCATTGACATGCACTCATGGGGTATTTTTTTTTTAACCAGTACTGTATCATCAAATGACAGCATTGTGTAGACTACACTTTACCATAATCTCAACTATGATCTCATGGGGAGGCTGTCAAATGCTACAGTGAAGCCAAGGTATACTATGTCCAATATATTACCATGGTCAGCTAAACTGGACAATCTCATAAGAGATATGACAGTCTTTGATATGATAAGCTAGTGTAACACTGTTGTTTCTTTAAATATGGAATCCATGTAAACATTTCATTGCTGGTCTTCTGTTCACAAGCATCCACAACATATGGAAGACTGTCCGTCTACAAGCTGCATTGTTTAAAATAAGCCCATAGCACATGTAAGAATGGGCTTTATCTTCTAAACACCCTGGGGTGCAATTACTCAGATAATTAGATCCTGGAACCAGGAGTGTTTAGAGTAAGGGCAAAACATATCAACTCAACAACAAATAAAACTCACACCCTTACAACCCCATATTGGTGGAGGTTTCATCAGAGAAGAATAATGCACCAATTAGTGTATATTATGTGATAAGTTCATTGCTACATGAATAGTTTTTGCAGTATATCCTGGCACATCCTTAGTAATCATTATTTTTGCTGCTGTTAGGATGTCATGTGCATCATATATTTCAACAAGAGCTAAGAATCATGGATGGGTGTGCTCTGCCCTGTTATTTCGCACAATATCATACGAGGCAAGGTTGGAGAAACGTTGCTGCCAGTGCATCTTGAATAGTTGGACCATGATTCTGTGATCTGCTTTGGCGCAGCTATCTCTTCTGCATGATTCTTCTGATATAAATACTCTGAAGTAATATTTAATGCACCAGGTCTCACCGCAATCTAAAATGGCTGCACCAAATGGAGTTGAATGATTGTTTCAATTGTGGTCTTAGCACAACAGGGGAGAACATAGCCAGCAGGTGAACTAAATAAATTAAAACAAATGTAACAGTTGATGAAAGGGTGAGGCTGAATGACTCTTCAGTATTGGAATTTTGTAGCGGGGGAATACACAGACACTGAGGATATAAACCATTGCATTTTAAATAAAAGTTCAGTGTTCACAAAATTGAAGGCGTTTTTAATGCCACTGAAGCCCCAAGCAATTATAATTACACAAAATAGATGTCTACTTGTATAGGTTCATGCTATAGTTGCAGCAACAAGGAAGGAGCACATTTCTATGGAATGTGTTTCTTAATAGATTTATATCAGATTGTATTATTACTAAACTATACATTAATATATTATTGATTCATATAATATATATTAATAGATTTATACTATTATATACCATATTATATTATTGGCTTTATTATGGATGCTACCATATTATTATTGGCACATGACAAGAATGGTGTACTGTCAAATTCCTAAACAATTGACTAGAAATAGCAATAGCGCTTAGACTTATATATCACTTCAGAGTCCTCTGTAAGCAATTTACAGAGTCAGCATATTGTCCCAAACAATTTAGGTCATTTTACCCACCTCAGAAGGATGGAAGGCTGAGTCAACCTTGAGCCTGGTGATTGTAGGCAGTCAGCAGAAATAGCCTGTAGTACTGCACTCTAACCACTGCACCACCATAGCTCATAGGATTAGGATAAGCACCCTATAGCACATGCATAGGTCCACAGCATTGGTTTCCCATCTAATAGTGGGGACCTGCATTCATCCCAAAAGAAATAAATTCAGTAAAACTGAGATCCTGGAAAGAAAAACAGAGAATGATTGGAAACTCCTGAGGATTTGGCCTGGAGAAGAGTAGATTGCAGGGAGATGTGACAGCTGTATTCAAATATCCAAAGGGCTGACATGTATAATACTAGGAAAACCTTTTCAACTATTCCAAAGGCAGGACAAGAAATAATGGGTTTAAATTGCAAGGATATAGATGTTGTTGGTTGAACTCAGGAAACATTTTCTAATAGTAGCAGCAATTCAGCCATGGAACAGGCTGCCTTGGCAGGAGATGGTGAGAGGGAAGGAGGGAGGGCGGGAGGAAGGTCGGTCTCCTCCAATGTCTCCTCCAATCAGAGGCTGGATGATTATTTCAGAGGATGCTATAGTCACAGATTCTTGAATTGGAAAGTTAGACTAGATGATCTTGAAGCCCCTTCCAGTTGTCATCTTTTATGATTCTGCCAAGATGCTATGGAACAGCTAAATATGTAAATGATGACCTGAAGATGACTCGGAATAAGTTTCAAATATACGCACTGTATTATGGAAATTGGGATACACAACTACAATTACACTATGTGTAAAACTGTAAGTCTACTCTATCCAAAAATAAATTGCCAAAACAGGGCACTTTGATTATTTTTCAGAATCCTTGTTTAGAGTTCTGGCTTTTTTGACACTCATTAAAGTTCATTCATAGTAAAAGGGCAGGTTCCAATGGACCTGAGCTATGTAAACTTTATCCTAAAGCATAAACAGCATAAAGAGAATCCAAACAAATTTATCCTGGCTGAGATTTGAGCCACTATTATGTAACTGGCCAAATACATTTCTCTGAACCATCTATGCTTTAAAACAAAACAAAGCAAAACAAAATCTGGGTAGAGCCCAGCATTTAATATCAATAGATGTGAGTGACTTTTAAAAATCAATATAATCTTAGCAGCAAAAAGGGAAAAAGATTGCCCAGGAAGAACACTCCTAGAGCAACCTCCTCCAATTTATTCTCATAACATGGTTTTAGAATTCCCTTATATCGGCTAAGTATTTCCCCATATTGGCCTAGGATGATAGAATATATCTAACCAAAGAGATGTTGAGACTATCATCTTGTGAAGGCTGCATTACATAATAAAGCTAACAGGTAAATAGCTAATCATTTCTTCATTGTATTTCCCTGGTATTGCTTTAGCAATTAAATATTATTTCCAGAGTTAACTCCCACATTCCAGATAAACAAAAGCTTTGCTGTGTACAAAGAGGAAACATGTGCTTCTATTCAGAACACCATTTGTATTGTGTTACATCTCTGGAAAACAACTAATTAGACAATCAATACTTTGTCATCCTGCGAGATGCAAAATTATCAAGGCGACTGGGCTCCATGTAAGCATATAATGGGCAACAGCACTTCCTTCCTTGTAGCAGTTGTGAGCATCAGCTGAGAGCATTAAAGAAGAGCCACTGCCACTGTATTTGTGATCAGAGTGACACCCTTGGATCTGTATATGGAGCTTCCAAAAGAAAGGAAGGATAGTAGTCTTTGTGGCTGAACCATCTAATATCTTGAAAGCTTAGAATGAGATTTCTATACAAGCTAAGAAATAAATTGCCTCTGTTAGATAAACTAGGACTTGTGAAGATCTGGTGAAATGCTACTACAAAGCAATAATTGTGGCATTCCACAATATTCTTTTGGAATATCCCAAGATTTTTTTGGAAGAATTCCACATGTAACTTGTATGTAAGGTTTCTTGTAAGTTGCCCAAGTCTCAACAGCCCTAGGCAGCTTGCAACAATAAAAGAAATTACAAAAACATAAGAAAATTGACAAGAGCGATGAAGTGAGGGGCTTCTTGCTTCCTCACTAAAGACCTGCATGGAACATATATACAGACTGACTTTTAAGGAACTATCTAGCTATCCCAAAAGACAACTATTTCATTAGTAGCCACAGGGCTAAAGTAACAGTGCACACATGTGTCAAAAATGGCAAAACAAGGGAAATGGAATCATCATACAAGCCCCACCTCTTCATACATGCATGTACTGTAGTGTAGTGCCTATATAAAAGAGGCAGACCCTAAGTGATTATGCTTATCTTCTGTTTTTGATGTGCTATCCCAGATGCTGCTAACTTCCAGCATATCTTTTGTCTTCCAAAAAGGCTCATTATACAATTCCCAGAATTACTAGCCATTGTGGCCATTGCTTTGGAATTCTGGGAATTCTAATCCCAATAAATCTGGAGCGCATTAGGTAGAGAAACATTGGCTTGCAATGTTTTTTTTTTAAAAAAATAGCCACTTGATTGACTAATATAAAGAAGCAAAAAGCCATAGATACAGGATCCTACAGAAATAACAAGATACACTTAGGTTAAATGAATCACATATATCCCATTTACTCCAGATTTGTTTTCATTTTTTTAATTTATATATTATTTAGTCTATTTATAATTGTAGACAGATCATTTGGAAAATATATAGAATTTAAGGAGGATAATTAAAAAGTTGTTCTGAATACATACTCAAAAATATATTTTGTGAACACTGAAATTGCGTGATAAATTTAACTAGTCATGTTATTATGCAAACTTAATTATTCTCTTTGGCTTGGCTCCAGAGTCAGTCTTCTGTGAACAAGAATGTTTCTTTCATCCACAGAAAATTTCCTAGCCAATAGAACTTTTCTGCTGATAGGACAAGGAAGGAAGTAATCTTCATTGTTTCCCAACCTCTATAGTCCCCTATCTGTGCTCTGACATTGAACATATAATTTGGAAGGTTGAACCACTCTTCAGAGCAATGTTGAAAGAAAACTGAAGGTTGTAGAGGGAGCAAAGATCTGATAATTATTGCTCCCTCTGATCATGGTTAGGGCAGCATTCAAACCTGGGGGTGATCTCACCAGTTTAGTAAGGGTCTGGATCCTTATTTTATCAATGTTCTAGGCTTTGCAGTGGTTTTGCTTGAGTGTAAGAGGTAAAGTTTTTATACATTTCTCCAAATCTGTCCATTTCTTCAAATTCATTTATATGAATGGTTGACAGTCTCCATACTTCCAAGCATAGGTTGTATGCCCTTACTCCCTTTGCACTTGTATATTCCTTTTTAGACCTTCAGTTATTGTATGGGCCTTAGACTGGAGCCACAGTAAAGTAAGATTTATTCCACTCAATTAAGGAGACCTTTTTACTCTGTCCCTTCTGATAACCATTCCCAGAATTAGGTGGTGAAACTAATGGAGTAGGATAAAAGGCACCTGTGTAAATGCAAAGGATAGCACCATCCTTCATTTTCTAATTGAACTGTTGTTTTTGTTGTTGTTATAGTTCCTTGATATATTGGGTGCTTCCCATCATCAAATGGAAAGTGTCTTGTGTGGAAATATGACTTAAACCTTAGAAATAATCCTTTTCAGTATTAGCTTTTTGGAAAGAAGACTATAGTTTATCAAAAATACAGATGGATTCAGGCAACAATAGGTGGCATAGTTTTCTAGGAGCTGCTCCTGCTGCCTCTGTGCATTCTAAGCAAATTTAATTTAGGGGAGTAATACTTAGGGGAATAGCAGTCATGCACAGCTAAGATGAATTTTTAATTAAATTATATAAGGAAAAAAATGATTTGAAAATAAATGTATTTTTTGAAACAAAAATCCTGTGTTAATCTATTGAAATTATAGTTGTGTACAACTTTTAGTCTTGTCCTTTTTTTTGTAATACATTTTTTGAGATATCCTAATTTCTCTCATCCTCCACATGTACAATGCAGTGGTCAAATCAGGAGCAAAAATTATTCTGGATCATTTCATGGTTTGCTTGTAATCTTAATGGATTATTTTAGGCAAGCCTAGTTTATGCAGAAGCAGAACTATAATGCTTCATATATAGTACTAAGTGTAGCATTCCATTTAAATGAAGGAAGATCATTTAAATAAATGGAATGACATGGTTGGCTTCCAAGTTTCATCATTAATGCATCAAAGTCCTACAACAAATTGATTGCTTTGATTGCATTTCCATGTCTTTCTCAAGGCCCTTGAAATTTACATAGGAACTAGCTGCATATATTACAGGCAACCTATACATTATGAGAGATATATGTGAACCAACTATAGCAAAAATGGTTTTGGAAGAGAAAGCCATGCCACAAAAAACACATATAAATTAGACCTTTTGCTAAGTTGGAAGCCCAATAACAATTTAACCAATAGATTTTATTAGATTCTGCAGTCAGGGCTCCTTTTCTTCCTATTTTCCCTTGGTTACCAAACAAACCATTACTATCACTGGACAGAGTGGTGGAATTGGTGTCCAAAGCAGTACAATGGAGATAACAATACTACAAAAATTCAGGTTATATAAACAGACCTTTGTACATCCCCTAAAGAGTGTCATGAATTGTGGCTGATGATATTAAATAACTTTTTAGATTTCTATCTATTCATCCAAGCTAGTTTGTTCCCATACAATTCATAGTTTCCTAGTTTCTAGTGCAGATTTTAAGCATCAAACTGATGTTCTAGAAATTATCTAAGCTTAATAAGATGGACATGAGTATGCATTATAGACTATATGGTTTTAAGTAACCTTGTATTTTCTTCCTTCTTCTCTACTAGCTGACGTTTATGGTCTAATTCACAGTAGATTGAGTTTGAATTTTAAATATGATGGCAATCATATTTAAAATATCTCCTAACTCTAACCATCATATCTTGAAAGGAGTAGCCTTCAACCAAATATTCAGACTGTGGCCCAGTACTTTCCATGCTTAGTCCAGCCCCACTAAGAACCCCTCTGAATTGAACTGAACTAAAAACTGAACATTGTTTTTATGTGTTAAACCATATCAATTTCCCTTAAACTAGCATGTTCTTGAATATTTAAGATAAATGTATTTCATTACATCTGATAAATGTATTTCATTTGTGCTTGAACAGCACAAGACAAAGTAAAACAATATCCAGGAGGACAAATACAACGGATGTGTGCAGTTCATCCATGGCAGATACATTTAGTGGCAGTTTCCAAGTTTTCAATAAATAGTATTGTTTTATAGTTATATGACATCTAGGGCCAAGCTTTATTTTACAGGCTGGTCTTGAAAGTATTTATAATGCCAAAGGATGAACCCGCAGGGCATTGAAGAATATACTTGGTGCACAGTGGGTTGGGATGATGTACCTTTCAAATAAAAAAGGACTAGTGCATAAGGATTGCTGTTTACAATAATGCCCCTGAAATAAGAGGGAAATCCAGAGCAGGTGGTTCAAAGGCAGAGAGAAGAGGGTGGTGTTTGAAGGCAAAAGCTTTCACTCCTCCACTCCAGCTTCTCTTTATTTTAAGGACCTTGGGGAGGGAAAGTAAGAGAGTTTGCTGTCCTGGCAGAGTCCTCCCACTAGTGCATAAGCAAAAGCTAAGGCAATATGTGAATAGCTGCATACGAAGCTTGGCAATGAACCTGAGGTGGGCTAGAGAGATTATTTATGCAGAGGGAAGCAAGGGAAACGGAAAATATCCCATTTTAATATGCAGCACATACAATCAGTGATCGCAGTTTTGAGTTCTTTCAAAGCCCCTCACCCCCACCCCCCAAATGCCTTTAATTCACACGAAGGCAAGATGAATATCTTGCTCTCCCCGTCTCTCTCTTCGCTACCCCACCCCCACTCCTGCCTCGTTCTTTTTCTCCGCACAAGGAAAACGTGGGTTGGCACCATTTTATTATTCTGCTGGGAAAGATTTTAGCAGGAGCTTTTGTCTTTCTAACGGGCTAATCTAATCAAGGATAGGTGATGGTTTGTAAAAAGCAAAACCAAAAGGTTGGCTGTGGGGGCTGGCGGAGGGTGGGTGGGGAGAGCAAAAGATCCCTGAATACTTCCAACCAGCCCTCTCCCCCCACCCCACCTACTCCCCGAATACCCCTGGAACTGTGAGGGGAGGGAGGGGAAAGGATGCAATCGAGTTGGACAGGGGGAAGTCTGGAGGGCGACCAGGTGCCTCTTTGAAGATGTGGTGCCCTGCTGAAATCCACTCCACAGCTAGAGGCGCGGCCAAAAAGAAAAAAAAAAGAGGGAAGAGTTGGAGGAGGAATGCTGTTGCCGGTTTCCAGGGTGAAATCCTCAGGTTTGAACGTTAAAACCCAACCGGAGCAGAATCTCTACCTTAACAGCAAGCAGGAGCAGCAGCAGCGAGCGTAGCCGAGCAGCAGAGGAAGACCTAAAGAATCGGCCAATCTCAAATCAGTCTTAATCAGGCAGATATCTCGCGGCCATCCGCATTTAAATTGCACACGCGTCCACGAGAGAGAGAGAGAAAGAGAGAGAGAGAGAGAGAGAGAGAAAGGTTGTAGCCTCACATAAGCGTGAAGCCAGGCAGCGATGGTATGCACTGGGGGGGCGAGGGGGGGAGAGACGGGGTGGGTGGGAAACGCCACAAGAGGCTTTTGTTTGATTCCCCCCGCGATGAGTTTTTGCAGTGCTCCGAGCAGTTAAGGAAAAGCGGCGGGCGGCGGGGAAAAGCTTCCGCTTCTCTGGCTGGCAGAAAGAACTCTGAAGCCGGACGTGGTTTCAGCACCAAGAGCTTTGGACAGCTCACTGCGTTCGGCAGAGCTGCCTGCTTGCCTTCTACCCCACACCCTCCACGCCGCCTCTATGCCTCCCCCCCCTCCCCATCGCATTACTGTACAGCTGGAGATGCATCTAAATTAAGTCCTATTCAACAACAAGTAGATCTCTTCTGTCCGGGAACCCACACTAGACTCTGCTCTCAATTAAACTGCCTTTTCTTTTCACGGAATTGACTGCCCGCCGTAATTATCCCGGTTTTTTTTTCTCTCTCTCTCTCTCTCTTCCTCCTTCTCCTCCTCCTCCTCCTCCTCTGCCTCTCTTCCTCCCTCCCTCCCTCTCCCTCCCTCCCTCTCTCTCTCTCTCTCTTCTTGCAGGAACGACTCTTTGGGAACCTGGTCTACCCAGGGATGTAAAACTGTGCTTACCGATGCATCCCATACAAAATGCTTATGTGATCGTCTCTCTACCTTCGCCATTTTGGCTCAGCAACCTAGAGAAATAGTAAGTAACAAAGGAGGGGAGGGAAACTAAAAAAAAAATCCCTGAGTTTAATGGAAAGGCTGGGAGAATGTTTTAAATGCATTCCGGATTAACTCATGTGATATTTCAGTAAACCTGTATTCAGGAATTATATCACTGCTGCGGGTGAGAAAGAGATTGGATCTTCTTCCTCAGTATCTTACAGTTTATGGAAATGAATTACAGATTTTTGCCACATAAAACAACTACTGTCAATTTCAGATGTCAAGCAGGTCCTATGTGTAAAGAGGAAACTTAGCAGCTGTAATCAATTACATTTAAGAATAAATTAATGAAATAGGAATGAGCAAGATATTTCTGATCATTAGTGCCAGTAGAATAGGGAACCTAGCCACTCTCATTAAACAGATTGCAGCTGTGTGTTTTCAGTACAGGGAATATATATTATTTGTTGACATTTATGAGAGACAATTCTATATACATGAAATGAGAATAAAAATGTAAAATAACTAAAAATAATTATGTATGGATTTTTTTCTAAGCCCTGACTATTAAAATAGAATCTCAAATACCTGGAGAACCTAAGAGAAACAGTGTTAAGTGTACAGTCAGCAATAATCTTACCTGTAACCTAGAAGTGTCTGACTGAAATAAACTCAAAATCCATTTTAAGCAATATGTTTTATATTGCCTAGATGACACATCATATCTAGATAAAATGTAATTTACACTGGAGCCTTTAGGCTTTTCAGCAGCATATTGCTAAATCAAGCAGGGTATCTCTGAAAACTTCTTGGCTTAATTGTTTAATTAGCCAATGACATACACATTTTTCAGTTAAAAAACCTGATAAAAGAAATAGAAGTGCGGGTATGTGTGAGTTATATTTGGTTGAATTAAAAAAGGCTTTTCTTCCTCAAGGTCATTTATTCTTCAACTGTGAAAATATTAAACATAAGAAAAATTGTTTCTCTGATTTTCAATTACTCTATGTGTTTTTGTTAATTTTTCCCATAGGTGTTTCTTTTATCCATTTAAAGCCACAAGAAAAAAAAAATGTATGACTTTAAGGCAAAGTTATTGTACTGTCAAAAAGTTTGGTCATAAGTATTGGATAAGGAACTGGATAGCATTTGATCTGTCAAAATAAGCCAAATTATTTCTTCAGCTCATTACTTTGGCTTTCAAGGAAAGATGTAATTCCAAAACGTGTTGCTGTTTTTCTAAAGCTAAGAAACTGTAATGGCAATAAATATCATGGCCTCCCATGAAACTGTTGATATCACTAACCTTCTTGGAAAGAAATAAAATATTTCTTTATTTGATGAGTGAAATTGGTCCTATTCAAGGCCAACACAATAGGTATTAACTTGGTATTCTGAAATCCCAGGGGCTTAAAAGCATTACAGATTCAAATTGAGGCTAAAGTAGGGAGGAATGGCTGCTTACTGGTAATACCATTGATGTGAAACAGCTATGTACCAATTAGATTTCCAACATCTTTTTTTTGCTGCAGTTATTAGAATATGGTTTCCTCAGATAGATATTTGTTATGATCCACAGATCATGGAATCATCTGGTGCTCCCTCAGTAACCCTAATAGTGGGCAGTGGCCTTTCATGCTTGGCTTTGATCACCTTAGCAGTTGTCTATGCAGCACTATGGAGGTATGTAATTGATAAGTGGCTTTGTAAAACCACAAAAGAAGCTTTTCGGCTCTAAATAAAAAGTATGCATCTCTTCTATAAGAGTTGCTAATTAGATATTGTAATATGCAAATGATTCTGTTTAAAATGTTATGTTTTGTTGTTAAGGTTGTCCTACTCATGATTACATTTATATTTACCGACGAAATAAATTTAACACATAGTTTGTCGCGAAAGCGACTGCCTACGGAGGCTCCTGGATTGGGGCTGAAAGGTGAAAGCGGAAGCAGTATGCTTCATCCCATATTTGGGTACACCAGGTTGCCCTGATAAAAAAGCACTGATGGTTAAATATCTACTTTTTTCTTTAATGGCGTTAAGGACATCAGTTCTAATTTGAAAAAAATTATTTGTGAGTGCTGAAATTGCAACGCACATTTAAATTTCCATTATATTCCAAGAATGTTCCTTTCACTTCTATGAAGATATATGTGTGCACTTCTATCCCTTTGGTTGAGAAGCCTAGATCCCTATGGAGCTCTAATTTGAGACCATCGTTCATTATATTAACAAAACATTGAGTGACAAGTACTCCTAGTACTTCAGCATTTCCACTAATGTAATCCTAGTTCCTGTTGATTCAGTGGCACAATATTGCTTATTGCATAACAGGCCCTCAGTAAGTTCTATCTTTGAACTACTGCATCTATTCAGTGTTGTCTTAATACAATGCTCTGTGACTGCTCATGAATACACAAGTACAGAGACACAATCTGAAACAATCCATAGTGATTTCCACACACCAACAGCAATTGAGGGGGGTTGAAGGTTTTTTTGGGGGGGTATAGATTTTCACTAATTGAATGCATCCTCAATTATCATCTGAGATTCAACTGATTGTATGTGCTATCCCTTAGATCACATTCACAGTGAAAGTAAGAGAAACACCACAATTTGAGAGGGATGACCTTTTGCAATGTAGAAGAGGAAAAATGAAGTAACCATTAAATGGAAAAATGATACTGAATTACAGCATGTTTACAGATTATTCTTTCCCATGATATCTGAATAAATAGATGCTTCATCCAATTGATTCAGAAGAAACAGAACACTTCAGAACTAGTTTATTATTAATCACTAACATATATTCATGCAAGACACTGAGGAAATAAATAAATGAATACATCTACATATATTAAAATGTGTAGGTGAACACACTAAAATACAATGCTATCAGAAGTTGAACGTAGCAGGCATAATAGTTTTAGCTGGTGTAAACTGTAAGGGTAAAACACCATTCCTCCTGTGTCTTATTTTTTCAAAGTCATGGTCAGGGGCAATGGGGATGGCTTCTGTGGAGTTTTACAGTGTTTATGGTAGCTGTAACGTTGGATTATAAAAACTGTATGATGTGTTTATGACTATGTCTTTGGCTCTGTTGAAATGAAAGTAATGTGAAACTAGGAATAGGGGTACATCAGTAGAGTGACCAGAGGGAGGAAAGTAAGATAAAGCCACTCAGAGTCATTTAGTGAGATGGATGGGTTACAAAAATTAAACAAATAAATAAAATAAAATAAAATAAAATCAGTAGAGCAAAATAACTGTCCAGAGGGAAGAACCAGGGTACTTTCTATGTTCACTTGAAAAAGCATTATCCAGGTTCCTTTGAGATACAGAGGTAACTCATCAGGTCTATAATAAATTGATTTTATTTCATACTTCTGTAAAATTACTCATTGTGTTCTTCAGTAACCAGTTAACAAAATTGCTTGTTTGGGAATAATTTGTATTTTTTTATAAAAAAAAACTTGCAAATCTGACATTTTGATTGAGTAAATCAAATCTAGTATAGTTCCTTGATAAAAACAAATTTTGTACCAGCTTTAAAATATACTCAGTATGGTATAATCCAAAATAATATTTTCAACATAAAAATGAATCAATCAAGTTTCATGCAGGATTTGCATAATTTGGACAAATAAATCTATATACATTAACACAATATCCAATGTGCAGTATCAGGTATAAAATAAAGTTTACTGAATTAAGAAAATGAATTATATCTTTACATACTAAATATATTTTATAAAGTATAATATTTTGGAGAAATTTAAATTGTTTAGTAATGCTAAATTTTCTACTTACTCCCTATGAAACTTACCATTTTAGGAGCAAATATCTTAGTTCACAATGTACATGAATGGAAATTTGCTTGTGCAAACTTTCCCCTTCTTTCCAATATAACTTTGGGAATATAACTTTTCACAATATAACCATTATCCTCAAACAGTTTGATATGAGGCGTATGGAGTTTGTGAAACAATCTATAAAGATATTACTATAATTTTTGAGCCTGCGCTTACTCCAGACTCAGGTTTTGGAGATGACTTGAAACATCAATCCTCATCCCTCCCCAAAAAAAAATTCATATCACGATTTGTAACTTATTTGAATAATCAGAGTATATATATAGAGTATATATTTATAAATATGTACAAAATATTATGAACTTTCTCTTAAATTGAATGACAAAGCCATGATTGTCCATCAAGTAAATGAGTTATTAATTTGCTAAAATTAAGTTGGTGCAAGATTTACTCTTTAGCAATGGAATGAATTATCTCAGCTAATGTCTATATACTTTGTAAAACATAATTAAGCAGTACTTTAGTGAAATGAATCTAGCCAAACAATGTTCCATTTTGAATCTGAATAATCAATTTCTATATAGCCATCAATTTAGCTTTGTTAATCATATGAACATCCACTCAGATATTCCTACTGCATTTATGGGCATAATCCTCCAGTAATGTCCTCTGTATGTCATATGAGAATGGGAAAGGCATGAGTAAATTTATCATTCATACTTAATTCAATTCATAGTCATAGCTTCTGTAAAAATAATTCCCCAGTGGACTGCAACCACTCAAACAGCTGCATCCTTTTGAAGTGGGTGGTGGAGTATCTACAAAATTCAGTATCAAAATAATTGCAAACTTCAGAATCTACTGTATGTGTCGCTAATTTCTTACTGTTATTGAAACATTCTTTGTTTCTGTGTTTCCAATGCTGATATTAATTATTATTAGCTTGTACAATGCCAAGTAAAAGATGTTTAAATACTCATTTAAATGTTCATTTAAAAAGTTAATTTCAAACTATTGAAGTTATATTTATGCTTTAAATGGTTATTAAATACGTAAAATGATCAGTATTAATTATTTGTTTTAGTAAGAATTTGCTACATTGATATGGAAGACATTTTTAAAAAAAATCTTTTGTGTGTATGTATCTGTGTGTGTTTACTTGGACAGGTACATCAGATCTGAGAGGTCCATAATTTTAATTAATTTCTGCCTATCTATTATATCATCAAATATTCTCATATTGGTTGGACAAACACAGACACATAATAAGGTATGACTAAACTGCTTTTATATTTTAATTGCTTGCAATCTGTTTTTGTACAACTGGGTTCTTTTCAATTTTGGCAACAACAACAACCCCCCCAAAAAAAGAAATTTGCAGAAATTGACAGTTATCTGGTGAAATATTAGGAAGTAGAAAAAAAGATTCAACATGTTTTGTTGAAAATCTTTTTCCTTTCCAAACCTCCATCTTCCTTCTGGATAATTGTGTTTTTAATAGCAAACATATGAACATTTCAAAGTTCAAAGATATGATGCATCAAAATCATATACGCTACCTCATTATGGTAGTTGTAATAGTGCTAAAATGTTTTTTTGTCTTTTGTTAGCACACCAACATTCAATAAAGACAGATAAATCTTAGAAAGTAAAATGTCCTTCACATCTAAGTGTACATATATATCTGGTGAATGTTAAAGCAAAGTAGATTAACTTCATAAAAGGGATTGTTGGTATGTTCTTTGCCTGTGTTGTTCAGTTTCTTTCCTTTTATCTTAATGGTGTTTACTTAGTTTGGTCCAAAAAAATAAGGGTGTTTTTTTTTTCAATGAGACACATCTCCCAAGCATAAATTCAGTTTTCTTGACCTGAAGCATAGCCATCCATTGACAACCCTGGTGTTCTGATTCTAAAGTCAACACACAATAGTTTTACTTTAATAACATTTACTTTAATACATAAATATCATACAGAAGCATAAGCTTAGTTTCAACTATTTTTCTATTAGTTTATGGATCAGACTGAGATTAATGTTGTGTGAGATGTTCTAAGTAGTCTGAGTCAACGACAATAATTTGTACAAGTGTGAAATGAACTATTTGTGTAAATTCAGAGCTTAACCCAAATATAATCTCAAGAACTGTGTTTTTCTAATTCATTTAAGTTTAAAGTTTAAAAGACTCAAGGAAATTAGTATTTAAGGTTTCATGTGGACCTAATATGAGGACCCTGTAATCTATGACTTTCCAATTGTCAGTTCTTTGATTTATTGCTTATATTACTATTTCCAGCTGTTGAGAAACTACTTAGCTAAAGAGTAGTTGTATAAAAAGAATAAAGATGATTTATGCTCTGTTCCTAAGAGCTGTTGCATTGTCAAAGACATAATTGGAGGAGCAATTAATTGGAGGAGCAATTAAAGCAAGCAAGTTGCACGGGTCCTGTTCTGCAGTGCATGAGCCATAACAAATGTTTGGGATTTTACTGTCACTCCAAGTAAAGCTGAGGAGCTAAGATAAATGTTTTGACATTAGCTGCACTGTTGATCCCAATCTCTCCTTCTCTCAAAATAATTAACAATTTTAGGTATTTCTTTGTAACATTTACCTTCATGAATTTCATTACATCTTTCAAGTTTATATGCAGATGAGATGCTGTCCCAATTTATTATAATCAGTGGTAATTTCACCATTGGCTTATCACATTGTTCAAGGAAAGAAAATCAGATTCTTTCTGTTTTGATGATGCATTGGTGGATGCAGTAGAATTAAAGATCATTATTCTGTCTGGACCATTCCAATCCTTAATATTGCAGTATCTCAAATCACAGGATAGGCTTCTTAATTAAATTAGCACATGAAGAAGTATATGCAAATAACAGTACAAGGTAGAAGGAAGAAAGTTATGCAGCTTTCCAGCAATAATCTCTGTGAAAAAAGGATGTCTTCAAACTAACTTCATTTTATGAAAGTCCCTGCAAAGTGTGTTCACTTTCACTGTTTGCCTAAATCAGTTAATCTACATGAATTCTGAAATATGAATGCATGAATCAGGTCTTCCGAAGGGTGCTACCTTCATTTATCTAAAGGCTCAATCTTATATACATGCCAAACATTCACTTTGCTATGCATATAATGTTGTTTCAAAGCAAAGATGAATACTGTATTGGATATGCAGTATATACTGTCTACTGTGGATCTTTCCCACCTATTAACTTGCAGAAAGAAATAGTCATGCCTGTGTGAAAGTCACTGAATAGAGTTGGGTGAGGGGAGGATACTGTTGTGTCAAATACTGTATATTTCTTTTTAGAAAATATTTTAAATACTTGGTGGATTTTCTTCGCCCTTTCCTTCCCCATTCACCCACCACAAACTTAACAATGAAACCAACATAAATTTACAATCCTATATATCCTATCCTCTCTTCTCCTCTCCTCTTGTCACTTCCTTTCTTTTTGATTCCTAAACTTCTTCATCTGTACAGTCTCTTATAATTTGCTAAGAAAGTACTTTGTATGTCTAAAGGGTAGAATAAGGTTTTCTACCTAACGTGTCTTTATTCATTTATTAATTAGTAGCAAAATGCAATTTAAATCAGTGGTGCTTAATTCTGAGCTCATGTACTCTTATACTTGGCTTAACTTCATGCTTTCTGCATAATTTTATGCCAGATTTTCACATATAGCCATAATTCAGCTGTGTATTTAACTTTGGGAGAAGTTACCACTCCATTTAATGAAAATAAGTGTGTGTCTAACAGTTCAAAATGCAGAACTGAAACTAGATATGCACACATAGTTCTTCTACATGGTTTATTTGACTAAGCACTTCAGAATATTTAAATCTGGAATTAGGTTGATTCCTAAGCTTTGTGCAAAAGAAATATATCTAGACAAATATACGTTGAGTGTGTATTACACTAACAAAATCCTTATTCAGGATTACAGTTTAAGTGAGTTGTACTTTTATTCATAAGTGAATAGAAGAGTTGCACATTTTCCCTTTGTCTCTTAATAGCAATATTGGAAAGAGACATCTTGTTCTATTTTTCCTATTCAAGAAGAATGATGGCCTTATTTTAGAACATCTTCTCTTAGAACAGGATTATGCAACTTCTAGTGGCTCAGAGGTCATGCCAGGCTTTGTGTAGCAGGTCAAGAGCTACATTTCAAACCTGGATGAATTTTAATATTGGTTTATTGTTTCAAGGTTTTTTTCATCTTCATCTTCATTGCATTGCATTCATTTATTCATCAAATGTATATAGCTGCCTATCTCAAAATAAGTGACTCTGAGCAATGTAGAACAAGGATAAAATACTTGTGTACTGTATAAAAATAATCATTATTGCTATTATAAACCTTAAAAACTCAACACGAGGAGAGAACAGATATTTAGGCTAAGAGCAGATGTTAATAATTATGAAGCCACCTCACTATCTCACCAGAGATCATCAGTCTGATAAGACACCCAGTTTTTGAGAGACTTTTGGAAAATCAACAGAGATGGACCCAGCCTCATTCAAAGGGTGTGGGGAGTGGAAATATGCCATAAAGTACCATGGCAATAAAGGCCATCATCTGGAACTTGCCAAATGTAGTTCCCAAGTTGACAGGACCATAGCAGGCATACATATGGCGAGGCAGGTAGATGTAACTGAAGACAGTTTCTCAAATAACCCACCTCCAGGCCCTGTAGGGCTTTAAAGGATAAAAACACATGTGTTGTGGCCTGTCGGCCACCGACCCCTCCAGCTGCCGAATCAGATGAGGAGGCAGAATGTGAGTTGAGGCCAGCATCGAGGCAATTGGAGAGCTCTGAGGGGGAAGAAGGAATAAAACTGTCATAGATAGAAACAGAGGCAGAGCCTGGGCCATCCATTAGCTCCCAGATGGAGAGGCAATAGCCTCCAGGTCCTGAGGTGGCTGATGAGGAGGAGGAGGAACAACTGGGTATGGTGCCTGATGCACGGATGTGCAGAAGGAAGAGAAGAGAGCAGCGGGAAGCTATGGGGCAGTACTTGGATGGAAGAATCACCATCACTGCTATTAGCTAAGCCCCACCCTAGCTCTAGGGATAAAAGTCAGGGGATGAATAGGTGTGGCAGACAACTATTCATCTTACTGTCGGTCAGCCACTGATATTCTAAACTTCTGAATCCTGTCAGGAACTTTATCAGAATTCTTTCTTGGAAACTGCGATGCTGAGATTCGAGCGCTCCTTCTGAGCATATGTGTGTCTCTGCTGGCAGATAAGAGCGAGCACACCTTCCAGGACTTCCTTTGCGAGTGTGGGTGGAGAGAGAGAGACTCCTGGTGTGTTGGGACCATTTCAGGGGGGAAGGGAACACACTTTGCTTTCCACAGGCATTTAGAGACTTTGTTAGCCTGCTCTCTCTCTCTCTGTGTGTGTGTGTGTGTGTGTGAGAGAGAGAGAGAGAGAGAGAGAGAGACTGAGACTGAGACTGAGACTGAGACTCTTTGCTGGGGCTGCTGGCACTCCTAATGAAGGGGATATTTAGTTAAAAACGGTATGCTTGTCATGTTTGGGAGCCGGGTCAGAACAACCTTGAATTGATTCCAGAAACAGGCAGGTAACCAATGTAGTTCATAGAGCAGAAGTGTAATGTGTGTTCTACAAGGCACACACATAATTGCCTGCTGCATTGCATTTTGCCCAGTTGAAATTTTGGGATACTGTGCAAGAAAAGCCCCATGTACAGCCTATTACAATAGTCCAATCAGGTGACTAGGGCATGAGTAACTGTGAGCAGTGATCCTTGATCTAGGAACAAGGACAATGGACACAAAATACAAAGTTGTGGAAAGGACCTCCTAACCATGACAGTCACTGTTCTTTGGCCAGGAGTTATATGTCTAGGAGGAGCCCCCAGTCTGTGCATAGGGTCTGTTTGGGGTAGTGCTTCCCCCTCTGGAACCAATGATGGCATTGTCCTGGAACTGGTGGAGCCAAAAATTTAAAGCCATTCATTCTTGCCAGGCTTCAGCTGAAGACTACTGTTCTTCAACAAGGCTTAGCCATGGTGGCACATTGGTTAGAATGCAGTATTGCTGGCTGACTCTGCCCACAGTCAGGAGTTTGATCCTGACCGGATCAAGATTGATTTAGCCTTCCATCCTTCTGAGGTTGGTAAAATGAGGATCTAGATTGTTGCTGGACAATATGCTGACATTTATAAACCACTCAGAGTGCTGTAAAAGACTATGGGGCAATATATAAGTCTGAGGGCTATTGCTATTCATCCAGACCCTTGGAGTTACCAGACACAGGGTAAGATGGTCACAGCTTCACTTAATCCACCAGGGTCAAAGATATATAATTGGGTACCATCAGTGTACCAATGACCGCCTCACCCCATACCGATGGATGAGCTCACCCAGCACATCATGTAGATGTTGAATAGGCACAGATCCCTGAACACTCCACACAATAGGGACCGAGAGCGGGTTCCCTCTTTGCCAATCACCATCATATGGATTGACTGCAGAGAAAAGAGGTGAACTAGCAGAACACAGTGCTGCCCATTCCAGTAGGCATTAAAATTTATTATAGCAACTGATTTATATACTATCTAGCCAATGAATAAGGATACTTTAAAAAAAACTGTTTTAAAGGTAAGTTCGGTAATAAATAAGTTCAGTAAGAAGAATTTGTAGATTAAAATTTTATTTTGAGAAAGCAGTCAACATAGAAAGACTATAGGGTATACTCTGTACTTTTATCGTGGAAAAGGTGAGGGTAGAATTAATCATTACTTCTCATTAATGGGCTTTATGATTATGTATCATAAAATTCCAAGGACTTAAAGGGACTGCACTTTTCCCTTATTAAATTATGGAAAATAGATTGGGATTTTTTTTATACCACTGAAGAAGCCTATGCTTGAATATGTATCAGGCTCTTACAAAACTCTTCTGATTTCTTCAAAACTGAAATATCTTTTAAAAGGGTAGGAACAAGCAATGTTTCCTATGGATGGCATACATTTATTTGTTTATTTATTAAACCACAGGGCCTATGAAAATAACACAGTTATATCTTCAGAAGAGCCCATAGAAAAACATAATTTCAGCCTCAGATATTGCTGGAATCCAGAAATTGCTCTCTAAAACTGACATGCAAATTTTAGCAGTTTGAAATATTCATTGCTTCTGAAAAATTTCCGGGACTCAGGCAAGTTATCTAGGGACAAAACCTACGAAAGTAAATGCAATAAAAAACTAACAGTATGTGGTTTCACAAATGCATGGGGTTCCTTCCACAAACAGGTGGCATTTGCACAACACCTGTGAAACATATGTTGGCATGGTGCTGCCTGGTATTTTCATCTACAAAAATCTTTAGCATAAGGCCAAATCCAATATTCAGTGTTAAACACAGGAAAACCTTATGATAGAACTGAATTGGTTTACATCCATTAAAGTAAATTTAGGTTGGCAACTGACAAGTGACAAGTGTATGGCAAAACTGAGCAATTCTGAATGGTATTATGGCTGACAGTGATTTATTTATCTTTTGCCAAAGTTATTGCTCAGTGCTGCAAACATATGCAGGCCATGAGCTTATGAGAGTTCCACTAGAGCTAGAGCCTCATCTCTCTATTTTATTCTTCTCTGCTGTTGAACATCTCCACATACTACATTGGAAGCTGCACTTGATATTTGTAAAAAAAAAAAAAAAAAAGTAAGGTTAAAACAATTAAAAAGTCACATAATGGTTTCCAAGTTGGCTTGTTGTCTCCTACTGTGCTACAAAGAATTGGGTTTTAGATTTTGCATTTTCTTACTTGCAGCTTGAAACCATTAGGTTGTGCTCTAATTTTAGCGTACTGTATGATGAATATCCCTTTCCCTCTTCAAATTGGTGATTGGCATCAGTGTTTGGGGGTGGGCGGGTGAGAGAGGTACTATACATCAAATCATGACTTCATTTTAAACACAAAAAAATCAAAAAGGTATATAAAGAAACTAATTGAGATCAGCCTGAATAATTAGTGAAAATAATGAAAGATAGTATGCATGTATTCCGATTATCAGTACTCCAGAGTGAGCAAACATCATTTCTGAGTTATTCTTGAAGAGCAAGAAGATTATTTAAAGTAATTGCAAAAAAGCATCAAGGCAGAAGGCAGCTAAGGATCTTTCCTTATTGCCTGGTTTAGTCAATTGGTATGTCCTTTACGTTAAGTAGAGTTTGCATGACACATTATCCTTTGAGATACAGAGTCCTACTTCATCACAATACGTGTAGAATGTTGTTGACATCTCTAAATAATGAGACTTTTGTAGTACTCTAATTAAGATTGCTGAAGGAGAAGGGATTCAGAAACTAAGTGCTAAATGGGTCATCCAGTTGATTCTTACAGAGGTTGCTAAAGTCAGAAAGCTAAAACAAGGTCCCTAGATAATTATTTCTAATATGTTAATGCATATCAATGGAGGATTTGGAGCATATATTAGAGATCCAAGTCTGAGCTGATTAATTTAAGATATCAACTTCTGCACTCAGTTTCCTATACCTAATTCTGTCAGGGAAACATCCAGAATATCAAAATTACCTTACCTTGTCAGAGTGATGGCTCATCTGTCTCAGTATTATCTATATTAATTAGAAATGGTGCTCCAGATTTTCTTTTCGAGGTCTTTCCCAATTCTAGCTTAAGAGTCTTAGGGTTGAACTGGAATTGTCTGCCTGCAAAACTCATGACTTGATACTGAGTTAGGACTTGTACCAGTATAACTGATACAAGTATAACTCTTCATGGAATTTAGTTGATCAGCCTACCATCACTTGAATACATTCTTGGGTATATACAGAATTTTGTATTTATTTATTTATCTTGTTTATGTAGTTTAAAATTGGAGGTGGTGACCCTTTCAGAGCTGTATGCAATGAAATTTCATTTTTAATGTATGCCAACTAGTGTATATTCAAAGTGACAATAAAGTTATTCTACTCTACTCTACTCTACTCTACTCTACTCTACTCTACTCTTCTATCCTGTCCTATCCTATCTATCCTATTCTCCTTTTCAGTCAGTTACCCATGCTACTCTATTCTGTTCTCCTTCTCACCAAGATTTCCATTTTCTCTCTTCATTGCTCCCTGGAAATCTATAGCTTTTGAGCACCCCCACTCCTCAGTGGGTGGTTGGGGATTTATTTTTAATCTTCTTATGTTGCTACAAAACCAGATTCCCTTCTGAGCTCTTTTGTGCTGAAGATTTGCTATTTTGCTTATTTATTGTGCATTTTACTTGTTGTTTTTGCTTCTCATTTGTTACCAACATAATGTTGTTTTATGATGTTATTTGTGGGTGTGGCTTAGTTTTCTTACCATGAATGTTTTGTTGTCTGCATGTTAATTTTTTTTACTGAGGATGTTTCATTGAAATTTTAAGTGCTACAAAGTCTAGATCATGATTATCCAACTTTCTGGCTTGCTTAGGCCTCACTGAAGGAAGAGGAATTGTTTTGGACCACATATAAAGTTTATAGTATAGTTAATATATATAAATAGCAAATTTCCTATATTTTGTTACATTTTTTATTATATTGTGGGGCATTGCTAGCTGCATTACTAGCTATCCGGGGCCACATATGAGCACAGGCTACAGGTTGGACAAGCCTGGTCTAGATGATCTAGTGACATATTTAATAAATAATACTAATAATCATTGTAAGGACTGGTGCTCATATCTACATTTCAAAACTAAAGGAAACGATATCCAATATTAGCTACCATGGAAGCCTCTCCTGTTGTGAGCCAAAGAAAGTCTTTGAAAACCATGTTTCAGTAATGAAAGTAAATAATTTCAGATCTTTATTGATTGGACTTGTGCTTGAGCCACTTCAATCTTATCCAGACTTGCTGTTTGGAAAATGGAATTTGTCAATGTGCATTTTCAGTTACCAGTTTTTAATTTCTTTTTCCTTCTGAAAATCATCCCCATGTCCTAGCACTGAAGGGTGATATCATAATAGGGCCCAGTTAAAGCAATTTCAAGCAATCTGTTGGTTAGTCAAGAAAATTATTCTTGGCATCCCCTTCTTCCCTCCCACCTCACTCTCCAGCACTTCTATACTTGGTCAGATTCCAGTTCAAATAACTGATACTACAAACGAGAAGCTGCTGCATAAACTCTAATCCTATGAATTGTCCTCTCTTATAAGGATTCTTCAAGGAGATAATTCATAATTCTAATAATATTACCACATACTTCATCTTCCCATTGATCCGGAATTCAAGGTGTTGTCACTGAAAACATTCAGAGGGGATCATATAGGGAAAAGTAGCAATCATTATTACTTCTTTCATGTCTGCATATAATAAAGACAAAATAGATAGTTCTGGTTATTATTTGGTTAATCTTTTTAGAGATATGGTAACTAAGGAAGAAACAAGACAATATAGAAACTGATGCTTAACCAGAATTTGCACTAGCTTCAGTTGTGTGTTATCGGTTCAGTTTTATTTATACAGAAGCACACACTCAGTCAATATTTGATGGTGAATAATAATATCAACAACAAACTGGTCCTGAAAATGAATTGAAAGGACAGATTCTTAAAAGCTTGTCTCAATAGAAATAAGAACGGTTGTGGTGACAAAGTCCAATTTATTGGAGTGCACAGGATACATTTAAAAAAGAAGAAGAAAGCATACGGTAGAACTTGTCTGTCAGTTCCCTATAGCTTGATTACCAATGAATGTCCTTATAGGAAACAAAAAGCAATGTAGGCCTGTGGCTGGAACCTGGCCTCTTAAACACTAAACAGGAGGAGGACGAGGGGTGGGGGAGGAGAAGGAGGGGGGAGGAGGAGGAGGAGGGGGAGAGATTGCAGGGAAGGCTTCTGGGAGATATAGTCTCCAGCAGAGGCAATGAAATCAAAGTGCAGGGGAGCAGAACTATACAGCTCAGCAGCTCAGAGGGAAAAAGGAAGAAGCAGCATCTGGAAGAGGGACTGGAAAAAGACAGGAAAGGAAGGACTGAGGCGGGGAGAAAGTCAGTGTCATTTTGAGAGGCAACTGCTGTGGCATTCTGGGCTGTGGATGCTACCATTAAAAGAGGGCATATCCAGGGGTGGGATTCTACCGGTTCTGTCTGGCTCTACAGAACCGGTAGCTCTGAAGAGCAGCAGACACAGAACCGGTTCTGTGTCTGCTGCTGTTTTGGTCCACCCACCCACCCACCCGGGGTCTTACCTGTCCTTTATTTGCTGCTTTTTCAACCACAGCTGCTTTGCGCGACACAGCTGCGGTTGAAAAAGGAAAAAAGGGCTTTTCCAACCGCTGCACACCCACACGCAGAGCTGCTCAGCTGTCCTGGCAGCTCAGCAGGTCGTAAATTGCACTCGTGCGACTCACGCATGCGCGCGCGATGCAGAGCAACAGAACTAATAGTTATACTGGTCGGATCCCATCTGTGGGCATAATCCTAACCAAGTTTCTGAAGACTAGCTCTGAATATCATAAAATGCAAATTTATCATTATAAGTTTGAGTTTCATTTTTACTATCTGACTGCCCTTACTTGTGTTCTCCTACATATCTTGTGAAGATCTAAGGAGTTTCACTGCTGATGAAACAAATCAAGTCTGTCCATCTTCTACTGTTGTTTTATGTTTCATAAGAGTATTTTCTTAGATAGCTGACCTTATCATCATCAAGTGATTAATGATATAATGGGTACATTAGTAGATTAATTATGTGGCATAGTATTACTTCTTTCTAATAAATATTTGGATTCCTTTTTAAATATTCAGATTGATTGAATCCTGAATCATGCTACCATTATATATTTCAGATCTTAAATATTAAAGATGAGTTCTTTCTATTTAATCCTATAGAAGTTTGGTGCTCAATATATATCCATAGGACCAAGTATAACCCTATTGACAATTATGCATCAATGGCAGAGTGGCGGCAATTCTCAGGCATTTCATTGTTACGCACTCTGAACTCCAAAGAGACTGTGATATCCCTTGCAGCAATTTGAATGTCTGCATTTGTGTAGGAACAGTAGCTGAAAATTATTTCTAAATACTTGATAATGGCATTGTCACACGGAAGATGATATGTGGTCAGCCTAGGGCATTTTTAAGTCTTAAGAGTAGCCAGCTGCTTTCAGGAAAATTGGCAGCAAGTGGTTCTGAGGAAAATTGTCTGTTGTTGCAGTTTGTGTTTCAAGGCAGGCTTCAGTAAGTTAAATTTAATTAGATGTTTTGAATATAAAAATAATTCTATATTCTCCCTGGTCTGCTCTCTTCCACATCACATTTTGCTCTTTTTTTAAAAATCGCTGCATCCCTGTGGAAAATGTAGTAACATATTGGTAATATTATATAATTGTATCTGTTTTGCCTATGCGGGCGGGCGGCGGTGGGGAGAATCTTTCTCAGTAAAATGCCTTTAACTCATTGAAGAAGTCAATTGTGGCCAGCGCTAGTAGTAGTTGCAGCAAGTAGTAGCAATTAGTAGTAGTTGCAGCAACGATGTGTTTCCTATTTGCTAAGAAAGAGGCTGTCCAGTCAGAGTTGGTGAGGGGCAGGGAAACAAGAGAGGTTCATAGCTCTTGGCCTGGAAAAACAAAGGCATCCTATTTCTCTTGCTTTCTCTCTTTGATGCTTTTTGCCTGGAACCAAGTTAGCAGAGGGAGACAAATGGGATTAAGTGCTGCCAAGCCATAAAACAGGAGCCTACTCTCTCTTGGATCTCCCTCAAAAGCTCTCCCAACTGACCTCCCTGCATGCAATACAACTGCAGCTCTAGGCAGTTTTGGCCTTGGTGCCTTCTCCCCTGCAATCAGAGCCCAGCCATTGTGACAACATCTTTCTCCAGTGCTCTTCCCTACCCTGTCTCACCTCCTTCCATGGACAGAGTGTATGACAGAGTACTCTCAAACTATTTGGTGTTTTTTTTTTTAAACAAAGCTCTAGTAATCTCCAAGAGAGTCTTTTAGCAAGAGACTCCTACAGACCCTTTTAAAGATGTCAGTCAGCCGATCCAGCAGAAAGTGTATAGAACACCTCCTTTTCTTCCTCCCCCTCTCTTTGCTGTCATCCTTTTTTTTTTTTGGACACATCTATCCTTTCCCTACAGGAATGGTTCTGCACTCACTTTCTGAAATGAAGCTGCAGATCCATCGTTTGTCTACTCTATCCTGGCATCACTGATACCTTTGGCTATCAGGCAGAGAAAGCATCTCTATCATCTGAACTTTTAAAAGGAAGATGTGAGTCTTTCTCCCTTCAAAGCCATGCTTCCCCTGTATAAAGAATGATGTGCTACCCTAGACTAATGTGATGTAATACCCTGTTTCCCCAAAAATATGACCAACCCTGAAAGTAAGTCCTAGCTTGATTTTTACACATGTGCCCAATATAAGCCCTATCCCTTTAAATAAGCCCTAATTAAGATCCCGCCCAGTCCAGAGTGCACAGGTAAAAATTAAGCGAGGTGGGAATGGGGGTGGTGGAGCTGCCCTACTACTTACTTTTGGACAGTTGTAGCCAGGCTGTCAGGGCTCCAACAAATCCACCCTCATTCAAATCAAAAGTCTCTAGCCGCATCTCAGAGAAAAGTAAATTTATTAGGAGTGGCCATGTTGGCGTAAGCTGGATGCAGCTGATACTAAATTACATCATACATTTCCCCCTTGACCCTGATCTTTCTCCCACCCCCTGGATGTGACTTCTCCAATGGGACACATCCATCTCCAAGAGTCATCCATCATGCTTTTCAATAACCTTCTTATGCTCCGACAACTTTGGGCTACCGGGGTGATTATCTAGGCATTTAAGGAACGCCTTATTTTCCCCCACGCCCTTTTTCTGACAGCTAAAAGGACCAAAGGAGTATCTTTTTAGTTGACACAGGCCTCATACACCCCAACATCTGCCTTGCCAGCCCATTTCTTCTGCAGCCAGTAAGGCTTTCCTAAAGGCCTCTGTAGCTGATAACAGAGCCCCTAGATTGCTCTGGAGCTTTGTTATTGGCTGCAGGGGCCTTCAGGAAAGCCTTGCGGGCTGCAGAAGAAATTTCTGGAGGCCTCTGACAGTGAAAAGGAGGCTGGTGGTGACGCGCACAAATGAGGTTAGTCAGTAGATGACACCCCCTGAAAATAAGACCTGGTGACAAAAAATATAAGACAGGGTCTTATTTTCAGGGAAACATGGTAGAAAAAATGATAGATAGGAACTAAAGATTGCAAGCTCCATCAGTGTGAAGCTCATAGGTGATGCTAGACTTTCTGGAATCTGTTGATTGAAATGACCATATAAGAACTGTTTGAAGATAATTTCCATGTTCCATCTATTCCATACTGAGTTTCTTGAAGAGTGGCAGGAAAGTAGTATGAGAGAGAGAGAGAAATAATAATAATTCTGTATGAAACTTGTTAAAAATTTAATCAAATCTGATGTTGACTCTCATATACTGGAAGATTGCATCAGCAGTCAATGTGCTGACATTCAATTTAATAAGATATGAGCATACAGAGAGGTGACAATTTTACTGTGCATTTCACTAGAGAACTGTACTACAGTACAAGAACCAAACCATGCCTTCTTCTTTTATCAGCATAGGCTCTGTCAGAAGCCATTACCATATTGGAAATCTCTGAAATTTCCAATAGTGCTGGGAAGCAAACAAGATCAAGGGTTCTCAAAATACATGAATTTGGAAGCTGCTGGGAGAATGAAGATTCATATCGATACAAATAATTGCAATCAGACAGGACATGTGTCTGTGCAATCCAAATAGGTATAGGGATAGTGTAGATTTGAGGGTTCCTGCAAAAGTAAAACAGAATTAAGCATTTTTTTTAAGTGACTGAATTTTAAAACCTGCAAGGCAAGGTTGGCTTCTTCAGAATCCATCCAATAAATTAGCCCACTCAGCTACTGCAGTTTTTTTCCTGATGTTATCTAACTATGTTGGATGATGGCTCCATTAACATAGCCATGCTAAGAAAGCTGCAGCTGCAGCCCAGCCCAAGAGCTATATATGGATGTTGTGGGGGAAGTGAAAATAGATTCCATAAATTCCAATCCAAAACAATGAGATTTTTTTTTTGCCCCTCTAACTGCTGAAATTCATTCTACCCTATGAAGTTTAAAAGCACAGTATGCCAACTTCTATCAGCCAAAATGCTCTGTATATTACAATGCAAGCTCACTGGGGGAAAAATTGCTGCCTAACTAGAGGTGGTATTCAGCAGGTTCTGACCAGCTCTGGAGAACCGGTAGTGGAAATTTTGAGTCGTTCAGAGAAACGGCAAATACCACCTCTGACTGGCACCACCCCCATCTATTTTCTGCCTCCTGAATCCCAGCTGATCGGCTGGGTCTTCTTTTGTTGCCCTGCACGGGAGAATGAAGCTGAAAAGCAGGTTAGTGGGGTGGGGAGGGAATGGGATTTTGTGGTAACCTTCCCCAAGGAGTGGTGAGGGAATGGGGATTTTGCAGTATCCTTTCCCTGCCATGCCCACCAAGCTACGCCGACAGAACCAGTAGTAAAAAAATAATAATCCCACCACAGTGCCTAACCCTGCTTCTGGAAGGCCAACTATTCTCAAATGACATAGCAAGCAAGCAAGACTGTCCCAACGAACCAGTGTGCTTTGTAAGCCTGATGCAAAGCCTGATGCTAAGACAACTATCACAGGGTGCAAACCGCCTTGAAGATTAGGTGAGAGGGCAGCCAGGTTTTCAGTCCTCCTGAATGGTTGTTATCCCCTCAATAACAAAAGGGATTATGGAAGTCCTAAGCATGCATGCCATTTCTATCAGCAGCTATCCAGAGTAGCAGTCTCTCCCCAGCTCTGAAGACATAATTTCTTGCTTGCCCAGCTTTTAAATCATCTCTCCTCCCAAAGCTGGAGTTTCTAATTTCATATCCTGGCTGCATTCATGCAGTGTAGTGTCAGGTGGACCCAGCCCTAGTGTTGATTTATTAGGGATAAATGTGCCCGATCAACATGCTTACTCAAAAGCCAATAAAGGAGAATATTTGCAACTCAGATTTGAAATGTGGGGTCCTTCATGCTCGCTGACTTTGGCTGTTTTCTTGCAGACGTTTCATTACCCAAACATCAGCAATGCTAGAAATCAGTGCTAACATTGATGATGTTACCTAGTTTGATAATGAAGCATATGCAAGAAAACAACTAAGCTCAGAGAACGCCAAGGAAACCCCTCCCCCCCTTAATCAAAAGCCCCATCAGTCTTATCTACTGATTAGAGAACAAGGATCTGTGCCAGCTTAATGATGGACCTCTGATATTAATCCCCTCATCTTTCTTTGCCATTGGCTAACATGCAATTGTATTCATCTTGGAGTGGACCAACATACCACAAAGGAAGGATCCAATCTGGGTTGGTCATTGGAAAAGATTTTGTCTTCTGAGCTTTCAGACTCATGCTGCAGTTCATCTTCAGGGAACTTGTCTCTAGCTTGCTTTTGGACTTGTACTGGAGCCCATCTTCAGGGAACTTTTCTCTAGCAGCTAGACAGAAGTTCCCTGAAGATGGACTCCAACATGAGTCCAAAAGCTCAGAAGACAAAACCTCTGGTCCTGGTGACCAACCCAGATTGGATCCTGCAACATCATCCAAGAACACATATATTTGCCTTCATAGCTCAAAGAAAGACCAACTTACCTAATCAGGTTATAGGAAGACTAGTTAGAATAACTTATCACTCCAAAATATTGCCTTGGGCCAGTGGTGGGGTTCAAAAACTTTTACTACCAGTTCTGTTGGGTATACTTGGTGGGCATGGCAGGGGAAGTATACTGCAAAATCCCATTTCCTCCCCATCCCGCTAACCTGCTTTCCAGCTCTGTTCTCTGGTGCAGGGCAACAAAAGAAGACCCAGCTGAACAGCTGGAACTCAGGAGGCAGAGAATAGATGGGAGCGGAGCAGTCAGAGGCGGTGTTTGCCAGTTCTCTGAACTACTCAAAATTTCTGCTACTAGTTCTCCAGAACTGGTCAGAACCTGCTGAATACCACCTCTGTTTGGGGCCAAACAATGCTTCTGTGACCTTTTTCTTACCCATAATGTTCTCAATTTACCACTTTTGTAAGACCCAACAAAGCCGTGTACTGTGTACCCCTGATATATCATGTTATGTCCTTTTTGATCTTAGTGTGCAGCTGTCCAAAGAAAATTTGTGTAAAGAAAACTATAATGTTAAGAAGGAATAGCTCAATAATTATGGCCTTTATAACAAATGTAACAGACAAGATTATTTTAAAAACCCTGAAGGAAAACAATATCATTGTTACTATCATTTCTTAAATATTTGTCTGATGAATTTCTACCATGTTAGAAATTTGTGAGTTTTAAAGCCAGGATAAAGAACACATTTTAAAATCTTTTCCCAGATAAAAAATGAATAGTGTTTGGCATGAGAAGTCCTGCAGCTGGGTGAAAAAGCTATTGAACTTGGCACAATATTACAAACTGACAGCAAATATAGTTACAATTTGACTTTGAAACAAATAGCTGTATTTTCTCTGAAGTAGTACTGTTTATCTACTCTGTAATTATTAAATATCCCAATTTACAATCCACATTAAACTACATCTCAAAGAACTTTTCGAGGCTCCCTTCGTGGTTAGCCGATGTCACATAATCGAAAGTTGTTCTTTTCGCAACCTTCAACTCAGATCTCTCAAGGAAGGCTGAACCAGTAAGGCAGAAAAACACATTGCTGTTGTATCTTGAGTTTTAAGGTGGGATTAATTCGTTGTTCTTTGTGCTGGGATTTCATGTAGCTTATATTTCAGAAGAACTGTCAAAGTCTGTCAATCGAAACTCAGATTTGAGTGTTAACAAAGTAATTGCTGCTATAAAAAGCTTTGCATTTGTATTCTTAATGATAAGAGTTCTATTGTGTCATTGAGCAAAGATATCCCAGTAATAGGACATGTCCTTATTAGAAGAGAGCAGGAGACCTACAATATTTCTCCAGCATGTTTGATATGCAGAACATCTACCGAAGAAATGCACAATCTGAAGCCCCAGTTTTGAATTAGGACTTTCAGAGCCTTCTATGTTGCCCTCTAAAATGTATAAAAGTTACAATCGAGGAAATTTTAATATGATAGGAGATAAAATATATGACATTTAATTCTGATGCTTTGAACTCTTATTGGAAATGCTGGGATGGAACAAATTCATAAAAACTAGAGGTGAGCCGAAGTAGTGGGAGGACAGTTTTGCAAAATGTACATAAATGCACCTTTCTAGGGAAAAAAATGGATTGTGACAGAACGCCTGAAAAGGTGCTTAAGTGTTTGGAAAATAAGAGCAAAAGCTTTCATGGTACCATCTCAATTGGAATGACATTCCATGGGTTTGACGAAGTATAGTAAAATAGTAAAAAAAAAAATAGTAAAAAATCCGAATAGTAAAATTTCTAGAAAGCAGCATAATAAGCTATATTTGCCAGATGTGTGGCTGGATATGAATCTGCATGAAACTCTTTGGAAGCCTCAGTGCGAGAAGCACAGTTAAATTTGCAGTCCAGAACACATTTGGAAGTACATCTTCAGTTCAGATCTGAGAAGAGGTAAGGCAATATTGCAACCTTTCCCCTTCCCAGCTGTTCTACTCTAAGCAGAGGTTCTGTTCCTCACCGAGCCCCCACTAGCTGGTACCCCCAGTAAAGGCTTTATCTTGGGGAAGGAGGAGAGCATAGCAAGCAATAGGAGGCTCCATGGGTTTTTCTTCCTTTAGCCAAAGGATACTGCCTGAGTTCTTGTATGGTCAATAGGCCTAAAGAGGAGGCCTCTTTCCCTTCTCCAATGCAGATGTGTCCCTTTGGGGGAACAGTGAGATAGTAATGGAGGTCTAACATCAATAAAATCCTTTGTTTCTTGCAAAGGTTTGTAATCCCTCAAAGAACCTCAAGGGCCCCCTTTGATTTTGCAGGTGAGCGACAGGCAGTTTATCCATCATTTCTCTGAGGGCAGCCTGACTGCCTGCTTCACAGCAGAGGGGAAAGCCAGATGGAACACATTGCCGCGTTGTCACGGCAACACGGATGAGAGTCCCTATCTTTTTAGGCTATTGCTGCAAGGATGAGTTTGTTGCCTGCCCTTGTAGCACAGCTTTGCACAACAGACAATAGAGGCCTTAATTGCCAAAGAGAGTGGTTTGTGCTTTTGCTGCAGTTTACAGATTGTGCAAGGACAAATAATGAAATTGCACTCAAAGGTGGGCTATAAAACTTAGACCATATAAATCTGGAAACGCTCCAGAGAGGAGCTAAAAGATAGAGTACATACAGTACACTGCTGCTGTCTAATAATTGTCCAGATTTGTATATTCCACATTTGGAGTATACAATCTGAGGTCACAGTGGTGACATCATCCAGCTGACCGTACCATAGAAAACGTATTTGTTTCTTCCAGTATCCCATAAATTGGTTACATTCTCCCTTTCATCCACATAAGATTGGCTAACCAGTGCCATGGCATCATCTTACTTGCTATCTGTTCCCTGAAGACTTGAAATCTCCTAACAGAGGCTAAAATAAGAAAGTTGCACTGGGAGAGCAAAAGAAAGGAGACTTTATTTTTTCCTCGCAAAGGAGGAAAAATATTTTCCTTGTGACTTGACATTTCTAAACCGTTTAAAAAGCTCCTCTGTTGTTTGATTTTTGGTTGGTTTGGATTTCTTTGGGTTGTGCATTAATATTTAGTGCAGCATTAAATTACTGAGTGCTGAAGTTTTCCTTAGCTAAAAGGTTCATACTGCATTTAATATAATTCAGTGACCATATGAGCATTTTCTAACTACCTTTTAAACATTGCATAATGAGTTAATAACTAATTCCATAAATATCTGAACTCTGTATTGGTTAGTCAGCAGTCCTTAACCTATTTTTCTGTTGCTTATACATGAATAAAACAGGCACTTTTTTAAAAAGAAGAAGAGGGAATTCCACTATTCTGAAAATGGGACTGATTAAAAACAACGTTTTCAAGAAAATACTTCAGTAAATACTTGTATTCAGGAGGAACAAATTGTCATTGTAATATGGGGAGAACTGGAAAGACTTTCAATAGAAATTTCTCCTTATGCCATCCAGGCATATAATTCTGCTTTTCTCAATTGCTTCTTCTGTATAGTCTTTCCCCATTGCTCTTAGTATCGTAGTTTCTTCATGTAATTCCCAGGAAAGTTAGAAATCCTTGGTTATATGGAAGGAATGAACTTCACAGCTCTTTCCCATGCTAGTGTTGCCATTCCTGTGACTTGGAATAATACCGGCATGAGAAGGAATTGCAATGTGAACTCTTCCTTTGTAATCATGGATTTCTTTTTTTTTTTTTAAACAAACTTTATTGATTATAAACTAAAATATCAAACAAACACATACACAACACAAAGAAGAAAAAAAAGAAAAAGGAAAAGGAAAATGGTTTAAAAAACTAACAATTCTACTATCGACAGTCTATTGTTCCTTGTTTGTTATCAATATTGGTGATATATTTACAAATACATCTTATTGCGAATATATAATTACTACCTCTTTTACATTTTACGTTGTTTACTAATATATTTTCTATTTTTGTTCTATCCAGTCATACCAGCATTCCCAGCTTCTATAATATTCTGATAACAGCCAGCCAAATCCCACTGTAAAATTAGTTTAAGCAAAGAACATATAACTTATTTAGGCATAGGGAAGTTACTGTGACCTCCACGATTCCCAGAACACTGCCAGCATCATGTATGCACACCAAATGCTGCAAAAAGCACCTTCAATCTACAATATATTATATTTGGAAATTTACTTTCATTATTTTTCATTGCTTCAGAAGTCTTACTAAGAATTATAGTCTATACAAAAGACTGCCTGCCAACTATCACACGGTGACCAGAAAGGGTCATGCAGTACCAGTTGATTGGCAAGTTTGAATAGAAATCTGTTGCAAAAACTGTCATTTGTCCTTTCACTCATCTACACTGGTAGAATGAGCTCTTCTGATAGCTCCAACCAGGCACTGTAATAAAAACAGCTCCATAGAGTGTTAAAATGGATCTTTAGAGAGTACAGCTTACAGGGCATCAACAGTTTTTGTCTTGAAAGTCATAGGTTAAAACTTTGCTTCTCAGTTCCCTTTAACATATCTTGCTGTTTTGAATTGCTTATTTAATCACCCTGATGTGCATGAAAAAAGGTAGGTTAAAGCACAACTCTCCCATTCAAAGTATTATCAGCTTGAAGCAGTTTGCTTGACCTTGAAAAAGTTGTTTTGAATTTCAAATCAGTTATTCACACCTTACAAGTAAAATAAACCTATAACATATGTATGCATAAAGAGCTGTACCCTCCTTGTAGTTACATACATTTATCTGTCTGTCTATCTATCTGGTTACAGATTTATGAATCTTATCCTTCCAGTACAGTACAGCATTTTTTTACCAAAAGAAAAAAAAAGTTTAAAAAATGTGTTCATGGATTTTAAGTGTTTTAGTTTAATTTAATTTAATAAAAGGAACCATCGTGGCACAGTGGTTAGAATGCACTATTGCAGGCTAACTCTGCCCACAACCAGAAGTTCGATCCTCGTCACCTCAAGTTTGACTAATCCTTCCATCCTTCCAAGGTTGGTAAAATGAGGACCCAGAGTGTTGGGTACAATAGGCTGACTCTATAAAAGCTGCTTAAAGAGGGCTGCAAATCGCTATGAAGCTGTATTAGTTTGCCCTTGGATCCTAACCTAAAAAGTACAGCTAGATAAACAGACTATCTAATGAAATAGAGTCCTGCTTTTCAGTCAGTTAGCTCTAGGGTTCATTTAAGATTTTTCAGCTCTTAATTTGGAATTAAAAAAATATGACAGGAGGCTGAAGCACTTGGAAGGATTCTAACTATAAATGGTGGAACAGTGTCAACCATACATGTGAGTGTGCCAAGCCATGGGAAGATAGTCTAGGAAACATAACAGAAACGTTCAGGTTACATTTCAAAAGCCAGTTTCCTATAAATAAAGCCCAAGGAACTCATTGGGAATTGTGTGGTGTTCTTAAGATCTTGTCTTTTAATTTTAGAAGATTTTGTGATAGGACTCTTTTCTTTTTATGTTACTATATCATCCATTCTAGATGATCACTAGCTCATCACCTTTTCTTCTCATAATTATTACTAAATGGGGGCGGGGGGTTGGGGAGAAGGATGGCTACTGACCAGATGATTGCAAGGAATATACATTCTTCCATCCTCCACCATTCAGTCAGAACTGAAGAATCTTCTTGGATGAGAAGCAAAACATCTTCAAGGAAAAACATAGTCCAATTGCCTTTTGAAAAAGCACCTTGAGGAAGGAGGTGATTGCTTCATTAATGAATAGAGGAACATATTCTTCTTTTGAGAAACTGGAAAGAATGTTAAAACAAGCCGTTCTTATTAGAACACAATATTTCCTTAGTCGATATTTTCTAAACAGTGCAAATCTCAATTGAGAATTTAAAAAGTGGACAAGTTATAGATTTTCATAGTTGTTTACTTTGTATGAAATGGATTTTGCAATAATAACATTATTTTGCACCTGGTTGTCTCCAGACAATCTTTGTTTTTTTGTAGCTTGTTCAGTGTTTTCTATATTGGATTGGAAAAGTCTAATTTCTCAGGTTAACCACAGATTCCCACCATAAAGATTTCTAATGGTTTCCTCTTCTTCCATGTTTAGTATTCCAACCTGTTCTCCTCCTCCTTTTTTTTAAACTCATGTTCTTCAGTGAAAACATTTTAATTTTGTGATATTTTAATACATCCTGGTTTGCCATCCATTCACAAAATGTTGGAAACTGTTTCTATCAATAACTCTAGACTGCTTGCCAGAGATAACCAGCTTATATTTGGGCTGAAATTTCAAAATTTTGTACTTTATTTGTTCTGCATTCAACAAGAGAGAGTGCATAGATCAGGGGTGTCAAACTTGCGGTGTCACGGCATCATCACATGACATTTCAGGACTTATTTCCCCTTCGCTAAACCAGGCGGAGGCATGGTCAGCACGTGATGCATCCAGCCCATGGGCTGGGAGTTTGACAGCACTGGCATAGATAATAGCAGTGGAGTTGGTGAGTCTCCTTCAAAAATTGCTCTCTTGATATTAACCTCTGCCAATCCATCATCATTGACCAGCAACTGCGTCTTCCATTGTGCCATTGATCTTTGCACAAAGCATGTTTCTATTGACTCCAGTTATTTCTAGGCACTTGATTTTCCAGACATATGGCAGGGAGTCAAAGGCCTTCTTTAAATCAATCAAAGCTATGTTCAAGTTGGTCTTCCATCTTTTACATGTTGCCTATTAATAGCTGATCTTTTGTCTGTCTGCTGTTTGGATGGTTTCCTTTCTGCTTCAGATGAAAAAGGTTGCTTACAATTATACTTAACCACCATTGATTCTGTGATCGTTCAGAATTACAGTGATGCTAAACAAAGGTGCTTGCAACCCAGGCCCAAAGTTATATCCATTGCAGTATCCCTGCAGTCATATGAATATCATCTGGGCACTTGGCTACTGATTCACACTTACAACTGATCCCATGATCATGAAATTGCCATTTGCAATCTTCCCTGACAGCTTCCACAGAAAGTCAATGGGGAAGCTTGCAGGGAAGATCATAAGCCACTTGCCTGCCAAGAAGACTCCCTGTGGTTTCCGGGTGTTGGCTGAAAAAGATGCCAAAGTCCAAGGTGTGTTGGCATTTGCTGTCAGAGAGAAGGGACCCAAAATCCAAGCAGGATTTTGGCATGGTTTGTTTCCAACATGGGGTGTTCGCAGCCAGCTTTCTGAAATAGAAGGAATCACTGAAAGAAGTGATTGTGTGATGCCTCACTTAATGATTGCTTTGTTCAGTGACGGAGATTTTGGTCACAAACAATGGTGGTTGTTTCTAGATCCTGTTGAACTGCATCAGCTACCACACCATTTAGCATTTGACTGTTGTTTTTAAGTAAGTAAGTGACCTGTCATTGCCTGGCACTGCCCCTTTTGTTGGTTCTTCCATTATCAGGTAGGTTTTTTAGATGTTAGCCAGTCTTCAGTTATAATTGCTGCTGTGCTGTAGATCACTTAATTTACTTCTTGCAGTAAGGTATTATTTATATTAGATGTTACAGTATTAGCATCTTTTAATACCTGTGCTAGCTGTTATTTTGTAACAAGCGTCAGTATAGGCAACCTTATTGTGTTATATTTGTGGAGTCATACTTCTTTCAGATACTCTTGTTTTTCAGTTAGAGGACTCTGTTCTTTCGGAGGAGAAGGGAGAGGAGAGGGTGACTGGTTTGGGAATGCAAATGGTCCAATAGCAGTGCTGATGTCTACTACAGACTGGTTTGGCTGTGCTCCTTCTTGCAAGGCTTTGATTTCTTTGCCTTAGATAGACCTTTGAGGTCCAATTCTATTTCTGTGTACACTTTATTTCATATTGCAAATCAGTGTTGATCTGCTAGTCTCTGTTCTGTTGTTTCTGATGCTGAGTATTGTTATTTCCAGAGCTGGTGCATCCTCTTTTCATTGGACTTGATTTGTAATAGCAAATCATTATTTATTTGTTTTCAGTCTGAGTATTTGTGATGGGTAAGCAGCTTTTCTTCCAGTAGTCCTGTAGCTGCTGGCCCTGGTTCCCCTGAACGCCTGAACTTAGCTATAGCACAGTTGTCTCCAGATGTTTAGGAACTCTGATACTTAGAACAGATCTTGTTGACCTGGGCAATGCCAATCTGCTATACTGTAGATTTCCCATATTGTTATGGGAGACACTGTCTTTATCTGCTCCTCAAATGAGACCTCTTCAGTATGGTTGAACCTCTGGGCTAGCTCTCATCTTCCTCAGAGTATGCAAGTTACACCATCACATCAAGATAGTGCCTCACTGGGCAGTACCTAATTATTATTATTGTTGGCATTATTATTATTTAAGTCCTCTACAATTTCATCTTCAAAGTAATCCTCGAGCCCGATGATATATACATTTGATATGATCTGTCTCCAATTAATTAAATGTTAACCTGTTTATCATTCATATTTGGAATCAGTTTTATCCCTATTTGAGTAGTGAGGTCAACTGAAAAATTCATAAAATGCTAGGAATCAAAATCATCCTGTGAAATCCTTTTTAAAGTTATTGTTTTTTATTTCTGCCTACAGATGATTAACAGAGTCTCTTCTGTGTTATGTGAAAAATAGCACAGAAGAGTTAAAAATATTTATTTTCATAATATCAACTTGTTTTTTTAACAACAAATAATAGACTGATGATATCCAGGTCTATCTCTTAACCCTAACCTGCAGAGATGATGCTATTAATGTATTGGTCCAATTTTCAGAAGCTGTTTGGGGTTAAATAGGTTTTGGCTCAATCCTAGATTCAATGGATGCGGCTCTTTGGACCCCCTGGTTTAGGGATATCACCATCTTTGATGTTGAATGGGGTTATACTTCCCCATTCAAGACTGTTGCATGACTTGGGTAGGGGGTTCTTCTAGGCTTGCAACTCTGTTTCCCTAAAAATAAGACCTAGTCTGAAAATAAGCCCTAGCATGTTTTACATGTGCACCTAATATCAGCCCTCCCCCAAATAAGCCCTACTTAAGAGCCTATGTCAGTCTTCCATTCTGTCTGGTTACTTGTTACAGCCACAAGACGAAACTGTCCCATGTGCTCTGCACCAGTTTATCTCAAGATTCCCACAGACAGTCAATCCATGCAACATCTACCTCATGGTAGCAGCACCAGCAGCCATATGCAGCAGGAGCCCATGCAGCTGCCGGCACCCTTCTGTTTACTCATCGCTGCAATGGAGCAGGAGGCCGAGCAGTGTGCTGGTGCTGTGAGGCGAGGCAGATGTCAGAGTATGGCTGGCCTGGCTGTGGGGGTCCTGAGGTAAACTGGTGCGGAGTGCATGGGGCAGCTTCCCTTTCCCCATCTCACGGCAACCTTGGCGCACCACGTGGTCTCCTTCCCCACCACAAGCAAGCAGAAGTGGGCCTCCCATACATGGGGAGGGGAATAAAAAACCCCAAAATAAGCACAAGGGCTTATTTTGGGACCCAAAAGTCTTATTTTCAGGGAAACCTGGAATTACTGCTCAAGGAGAAGCTGGCAGTTGTAGCCAGCGGAGCCTTTGCACAGGTTCATCTTGTGTGCCAGTTGTGCCCTGTCCTTGATTGGGTGGCTCTTCAGAGAGTTACTGGTCACCTCATGATTAAATTATTGCAATGAACTTTACACGGGGCTGCTGTTTAAGACTACCTTGAACCAGCTGGTTCAAAATGCGACCAGTAACAGGTGTTCCCATTGTCAACACTGCTACAAAGCTGCCTTGGCTGCTGGTCAGCTTCTGCATACAATTTAAGGTACTGGTTATTATCTTTAAAGGCTGCATGACATAGAGCCTGGATATCTGAGAGACTACTTATCTCCAATTGTTTTTGCTTACTTAGTACGTCCTGGCAGAGTGGATATGTTCCAGGTCCCTTCATTTAACTGTGTCATCTTGTGGGACTGAGAAATTGTATCACAGTCCCCACCCTCTGCCATAGTATCCTCCAGACATGGTCAAGTGCCCTCTCTTCTAGGCTCTGAAAACATGGTTTTGGTATCAGGCCTGCGCCTAATGATTTTTGTTTGTCTGGGGTTCCTGCCCTGGTTGATTTTTGTTTTCTGTGAGGTTATGTCAGTTTGGCTCAATGTCTATTTCTTTTAATGCTTTTATCTGTTTTATGATGGGCAGGGGAATTTCTAGCTTTAAATAGCATCTATCGAAGCTGGCTAGTTTATAAATTAATAAATAAATAAATAATAAATAACCAGAATCAATTACGCTCTAGAAAATTTAAAATTTCTGATATATTTGATTTTTTTTTTTCCTATTCAGAATCTTCCTTATGACTCTACAGATCCTAGCCAGGTAGCATGTGTCCAAAATTACTAATAAGACTTTGAAATTAGTTTGATCCTAATGGCGGAATTCTCCTACATTTTCCATGTAAAAATGTTGCAACTGATGAGCAGTTACAAGACTTCTAAGCTGTGGAAAGCAGCAATAAAGCAATATAAATCCTAAAGAATGGCTTATCGTTCTGAATGCACTGTGATTGCAAAACATCATTGCTGCGATATATAAAGGGGGGGTCACAGCTATTTGAAATTTAGGAGAAGGAGTAGCACCTCATTTACTGTGTTCCTGGTGTGTACAATAATTGATATGTTAATGCTAATGAGCCCCTGGTGAGGGACTTAGCTAAGAAATCTTGCCTCTGGTTGGCATATTGAAAGGGAAAACAGTGTGCCTTGCCAACAGGTTCATTTTGCATTTTGATACTTTCCAAATGAATGAAGGAATCTAAGTGGCTCAGAAATCATGAGCTGTGATTGCAACCTTTGAGAGACTGTTGTTGTTGTCGTTGTCGAACTATTACATGAACAGTAACCCACCCGGTCATTAGGGAGAATGAAAAACAGCTTCAGAAGGGAAATCAAGGATCTTAGATTGAGCCTGATTATATCTATTAATGGCATTACTTTTCACGTTGTGCATACCTTTCATGTAGTCTTTGTATACTATGCATTGTAGAACACTGCTGATTCCCACTGTGTCAACCATAGGCTTTATTAGAACAAATAAAAGTTTAAGAAAGGCATGCTTTTAAGAAACTTTTGCTAAGTATTTTATCTCTGTAGCTTTCTTGCTAGAATAGATTTGACCCCAGTACCGAATTGAAGCAGTTACATTTTCCTTTGAGGGGCAATTAAGATTTAAAATCTCATTGACAAATAGCCATTGTGCGATATGTTTTTAAGTGCACTCACCAAAATGCATTGGATTAGAGTTTCAGATTATGAAATATATGAGGAGCCTATTACATTTTAAAAACCAAGCTATTACTGTATTTTTCGCTCCATAAGACATGCTTTCCCCCACCCCCAAAAGTGGGTAGAAATGTCTGTGCATCTTATGGAGCGAATATGGTGAATAACGGGCCATGGCGGTGGGGTCCTTTTTCAGTGCTGAACCCCTCCTCCTCTGTCTTTGTCATTGGACGCCTCTTCTGTCTCTTTTCCCCAGTGCAGGAGTCAATAGGCAGAGCTGGCACATGAGAGGACACCTATCTGTGGTCCTCTCAGGCTCCGGTTCAGAATTTTTTTTTCCCTTGTTTTCCTCCTCTAAACCTAGGTGCGTCTTATGGAGCGAAAAATACGGTATTTCCCACAGTGTTTAAATCCTTGTCTGTTCCTAGCAGACACAACCTGGTCAATCTATAATTGTCTAAAAACCAAGAGATATCAAACAGAATTGAGAAAGATGGGGTAAGCTAGAATTTACTAATATTTCCTGCGCTTTTCAGAAGGCAACAGTAATTTGCTGTGAAAATCCAGTTTAAACATTAAGTTAATTGCCTTAATTTGGCTTTCCTACTAATTGCCTCTGACTTGTAAATCTTAAAGCAATAGAAATGAAAATGTATTAATTGCATAAGGAGTAATCATATTAACAGTACTTAATTTTAATTGACCCTGAATTGAATATTAATTGAATTTTAATTGAAACTGAATTAAAGTTTAGCTTTATCTGGTTCTCCAGTATCCTTATCCCCACCTAACCCACTCAGTATGTCATTGACGCATCTCTGATGCAGGGAAGGAAAAAAATGAGACAGAGCATAATAATTCATGGACTAGGGCTTGGTTACTTGTGAGACCCCTTGTTCTTCTATATTGTCTGTCTGCCCCGTATAATCTAAAAGTATCAGCATAATCCAAATCTAATTGGTTGTGCCATGCTACCTGATGGGACAGGCTTTCTCTGTTGCAGCCTCTGGAATGACCTTTCAAGCCCCCAGATAATATATTTCCCGACACCACGTTTATTTAGAAAAGGCTAAATTAGATAGCAGGCCTCTTGTGAGTACAGATAGTCCTTGATTTGCAATCATTTGTTTAGTGACTGTTCAAAATTATGACAGCCCTGAAAAAAGTGACTTGTGACTATTTTTTCACACTTACGACCATCGTAGCATCCCCGTGGACATGTGATCAAAATTCGGATTCTTGACAACTGGTTCATATTTATGACACTTGTCCCGGGGATCATGTGATCAAACTTAAGACAAGCAAAGTCAACGGGGAAGCCATATTCACTTAACAACTGTGTTATTTAACCATCGCCATGATTCACATAACATCTGTGGCAAGAAAAGACCATCAAATGGGCCAAAATTCACTTAATTGAGAATTTTAGCTTAGCAACAGAAATGTTGGGTTCAGTTGGTCAGGGATTATCTCTAGTTTTGTTTGTGCGATGATTGTTTTTTTTTCTCTCTCTCTCTGAACATTATTTTTATATTGTGTGGCTTGTTTTATTTTAAATTGCATATATTGCACACTGCCCAGAGTAACAGGTAAAGCACCTTATAAATGTAGTAAAATACTTAAATACTCAGGCAAGTTTCAACTCTGCTCACTTGTAGGTGATAAACAATTCCACATGAAAGTACAGAAACGGTACTTTTCATAGTTTTGCTCTATTAAAAAAAACTGTTCAGTTTTTGCATTCCAGCATGCTATTTTTTAAAAAATTAGGTCCCTCTTTTAGCTGTTAGGTAATGCACTTGGATGAATATATGATGAATGTACAGAGTTAAGAAATAAACCTCATACAATATTTTTACATTGGTTTATCCAGCAGCACCCTATTCTGTATCCGTGCTTTTATTTAAAGGATGACCAAAGCACCTTCCTAAAATTATATAATATTTTATAGATTTTCAACTTCAATCTTTCGTATAATGTTCCTAGTAATTTTTGTTCACTTTCAACCAAGTCAAAAGAATATTCTATTGAATAAATGTCAAAATAAAATATTTTCAGTCATAAACTACTTTCATTTTACTTGATTTTGCCCAGTGAAATCATCCCATGGAGGCATGGAGGTATATGGTCAAGAAAATGTCTTTTCTCTAAATAGTTGCGAGGTCATATCCATCTGGATGATTCCTTTTTTTAATTAAATGTGTCTCTGAAGAGTCACATATTGATAAGACTCTAATATTAAGGGTTGAGGCATCTGAAGCATTGTGGGTATTCCACAATGATTACAAGGCTTGCTTCCCAAAGCAATTGTATTCTTTGCTGTTTCCAAAGCAATTGCTCTCCTAATGTTCTGGAGCATAGCATGAAATCTATTATCAGAATAGACATTTTCTATTGATTTGCTATGAAACATGAACCTGGTATAACTCTACAGTTCTACAATTACAGCTTTGAGTTATCATACATGAAAGTGAATTAATTTTTCATGTCATTCTTACCTTTCAGCTAAAACGAAGTAATGTTTTTTCTATAACCTGACAAATTGGGTTGGATCATGCTGAAAATTTTTATCAATAGAGTAGCATTCTAATATCATCTATTTCAGGGGTATCAAACTCAAGGCCCAGGGACTGAATCCAGCCCAGGGGTTGCTTAGATCTGGCCCATAGGGCTGTCCTGGAAACAGGACTGGCCCACAGTGCCTCATGCGGCCCTCCCGAGCTCCATTTTCGCTGGCAGAGGGTTGCAGGAGGCCAGCGCAGCCAAAAATGGAGCTCACTAGGGCCGCGGGCAAGCCCCTTCCAAGCTCCATTTTCGCTAGCAGAGCACTCAGGCCACCGCAGGGACCCCTGACATGAGTGACGTTGAGCTGGCCCTGCCCACCCTAGCCAAGTCCACTCTGCCCCCCCGAGATCAAACACAACCCTGATGCGACCCTCAGTGAAATCAAGTTTGACACCCCTGATCTATTTTGACTAAACGAGGTTATGTTGATATGAAACAAACAGTAAAATATTGTACAAATTTCCCCAGAATTGAGGCGGTTAGCTTTGATAGGCTACTCTAGAAATCAGCATTCATATAATTGCGGTTATAGCTTTGTTTGAGGAGCTTTGCTTGCACAATTACAATTTGTCTTGTTATTCCAGTTAGATATATGACTTCATTTCATGAATAAGCAATGAAAACATACAAATAGCTTTGGGATATATCTGGTAATTCTGGGATTTTCCTGTCTTACAGTTAGCTAAAACCGTATGTGTAATTGAAAGTACATGTTATAGGAATCAGTTCTCAGACTAGATGGCTACACAGTTTGATGAGAAATATGTTAGGATCAACTGTGATATATGTTAAACTTAAATGGCCTAATATATCTTCATGACAGAAATTTATTTCTCCCTCACTTTGTCATATTTTGATTGTCTTCCTCTTTTGATCTGAAACATCTTTTATCGATACATCATAACTGAAACCCAACTCTGCTGAAGAGTGGTGGGATTCAAATTTTTTTACTACCGGTTCTGAGAGCATGGCTTGGTGGCCCGTGGCAGGGGAAGGATTCTTTAAAATCTCCAGTCAGAGGTGGTATTTGCCAGTTCTCCGAACTACTCAAACTTTCCACTACCAGTTCTCCAGAACTGGTCAGAACCTGCTGAATATCACCTCTGCTGCTGAACATTTATGCATTTCCTGGTTCTTCACCCATAGAAATAAAATAAAATTCTGTAGCAGGGCTGGGAGAATTGTTAATGTTTTTTTTTTCCCTTAAAGATATATGCATGTGCATCCATTCATGACAATGAATGTACATAGATGAGGAACATTTATATGGTACATGCCTTGAGGCAGCATTTTAGCTGGAACAATGTTCCTTCATCAGAATGTATTTTTTCTTTGTATATTCCCACACCTTCATTTGCATTATGTGTATATAGGATATCTGTGTTGATCAAGTGTTAGCTTTTGTTTTGGCAAATAAAATATTTTCACTTCTGTTGTTTCTGCCCAGTTCCACTTTGTTTATATATTTATAATCATGTTCACAATTCTGAATCCATTATCACAATAGCTGAGAATAAATAACATCTGCATATGTGTTTAAAACGATGGCCTTCTGCTGTGTATCGCTTCATCATAAAAGCAAAGCATGCTCTCAAAGCTCTCCATTGAGAAACCATACCTGTGGCCCCTCCAAAAGATTAAGTGCAGCTCAGGGATAGGAAAAATCAACCACCCTGGGCCAACAAAAGATCACCTCCACACTTGAAGATAAGAAACAGCATTAGTAGCAATTCCTTAGTGCAATATAGTCTTTTCCTGGTCTTCAGAAACATTGGTGTAGCTTCTTCCATCATCCATAACTCAATCCTTTTAATTGGATTGAATTTGAAGTTCATTGAACTGAAAGGATCTCTTTAAAATGCACAAAACAGCTTCCTTCAATAAACACATTCCCCACCTTATCTACTAGACCAGTGTTCAAAGGGATTAGGTCTAACTATGGTGATAACAACAATGGTGGAGAATGGATCATCCAATGCAAACAAAATAACTTCTCAGCAAAAGCAGAGTCAGGAAGTATAAGTCTACCATTCCTGCACACATCAACCTTTTACGTGTTTGACTAATCAATCATGAGAGAATAAATATTACTTGATTTTATTAAATATTTTATTGAGGGCTAAATGTCTTTTCTCTAATCAATAATAAAACATCTGCAAGCAAACTATATAGCATGGATGAGGTTACCTAGTTGGGTAATGAAATGTTTGCAAGCAAACAACCAAACTCAGAGAGCACCAAGGATGCCACAGTTCAACGCCGAGCTCCATATATTCTCTTCTATTGGAACATATAGACCTCTGCTATAAATAGTGCCTTTTCTTAGTTAGAATTAATTCTTGAGAATGGTTGATTTCATATTCTTTTTTCTAATTCAGAAAGAAAAATTAAAAAGGATAATATGCTTGAGTTAAAAAAAATACTATCCTCATCTATGCACAGTTGATTGGGGAGGGTAGTTACAAAAGCTTTATTAACTTTACTGATTTATTTTCTTTAAGAGCTGACAATAACCATTCAAATATCCTCAGCGATGAAATATAAGTGTGTGACTCATGAGTGAGATATGTGAAATGCATTTGCTTCCGTTGTAATGGATATCTTCACAGTGTACACAAACAAAAACTTTGGTTTTGGTTTTGAATAAATATAGAGTGTGGTAGGAAATACCTTGGTCTTCTTCTCCCCAATTAATGCTAACATTTTTCTTGGCTTAAATTCTTTGACCCTTCAATGAAATGATACCAACCAGCTCCATGATGATGTTAGTGTCTAGTAATTAGATGAGAAAGTGAGAAGTAGAGTTATTAGTTGCTGAATGCCATGTAAAATAAATATATTAGTATTTATTACAGTACAGTATTGGTGCTAGATCTGTTTCCTAACTTGATTCAGACACTGTCTTTATATTTTATCTGTCTAGTGTCACTGTTTCTAGAGTTAAAATCAAATCAATATTTTAACCTAGAACGAGACTGCCATTCTCTTCTCAGATGTCATTGCCCTAATTTCAGCTCCTAAATCCTTCTAACAAAGATGAAAGGACAGTCATAACTTCCTCTAATGAAGCTTATTGAGATTGTCATAATGACCCAGTCAATCATAAATCTGTGCTCAGAAGTCATCATTTGTTCACTATTTATGCCAACAAAAGGTACTAATTAGAAGAGAGGATATTTTATAATTTACTGTAAGAAGCAGTCAGATATTGCTCATTGTCTAAGAAATTGAAAAAAATTATGCTTACATGACCTGTCATGGTCTCAAGTTATCATGTCAATAAAATGGAATGGAGTGTCCTTTCGGATTTATAATAAATCATCCAAATATGCTAATAGGTTTGATACATTGTTAATTATTTAATCCTATATTATAATATATGGTATTATATGTATAGAGCAGTTTTTGAGAAAAGATGATGTGAAGATTTTAAAAATCAGCTTTTGGGACACTACTAAAAATAAATAAATATAAGTTTTAAAAGCAAAAACAAGGTTTATGAGGTTAGCATATTTGATTCAGATTTTTTTCCTAGTAGCTTTTGATGTGATTTTCTTGACTAGGACTGAATCACAAGGCTTTAAAGATTTGTTTATAGATAAGACATGGAAAAAAGAGATTTTTTTGTTGCTGTTGTATTTTTAGAGAAAGTGGTAAGCCATAGTGTTAAAATTGAAGGAAAGTGTGATACCTTCAAAGGAATTTCTGACAAGAGATGATAAAAAAGTTAAAAGAAATTAATTTGTAGAACATTATTTTAAAAAAATCAAGATTTTCAATATATTGTTGTTTCTGGTACCTCTTAACAGAACTTTTCTTGATTAAGTTTGAATGATGAAGCTTAAAATATTTGTTTATAGATATAAGACATGGAAAGAGGATATTTTTGTTGTATTCTTAGAGAAAATGATAAATTACTACGTAAAGAAAAGGAATATAAAATTGATATATTTGTTCAAGGTTAAAATGTACATTTATTTCTGTTAATTCTTAATGGACATTTGCTAATTAAGATTGAATGATAAAGTTTTCTTGTTTGCTAATATATGAGATGTAGAATGACAAAATTTTTGATCAAAATGTTGGAGAAGGTGATAAGTTACTGAAATTTTTTGTACTTGTATTGATGAGGGAGAAGCCTTTTTCCTTTATATTTTCCCCTCCCCCACTTTTTCTTTACCTCTGATTTTTTTCTAATACAAATGTCTTGTTTTCATTTTCCAACTTCATATTTTTAAATTTCAGAAAAAATATTATTTTTAAAAAAAACCTGGATCGTGGTTCTTTTCTATGTACAGTATAGGAAGTTGTTCTGAGAAGCTATGTAAAATTTATTATTATAACCATCCAAAGTATCAGTCGGATCAGTTCAATGCTGAAGCATAATTGTTTTGAGTCTATCCGTTTATGGATTTCATCCCTCATTCATTTTTCCCACAGTCTTCCTCTGTAAATAACTATCACTTCTCCTTTATCAATCAGTTAAGCATAATTTTGTTAGTAAAACAAAGTATCTGTACAATGGGAATTGATGCTGTCTTCTATTACAATTTGCTAAATTTAGTCTGCAATATTTAAAAATACATGGGTTGATTCATAAGCTCAGATAAATAGTTTGTATTCTTGTTTGGCATAATTACTTCTATTAACAGTCAGAACGTAACTTTTCATATTAGTACACTAAGATACTAAGAAAAATACTGGTAGAGTTGATAAGGAAAATAAATATGCTACTTCCCTGCATGAAACACCAGCACAGAAGGATTATCATTAATTGTTGGTCCTTGTCTGTCAGGTGGGTTCACGTGGAATCAAAACACTAAGGCATTTATTTCACCTCTCTCTTGCCCTTTCTGCACCTACTAGTAATATTACAGTTACTAGGTGTTTTAATTATCAAGAACTGAAGAAAACCAGAATATTCTGTCACACTAATGCTGAATTTATTTATCCATTTGCATGGCAGTGGGCTTAGGAAATACAAGGCTTGTACTGATTCCATGCATTTACATGGTACTCCAAACACTCTCCCCATTTCTTTGTTCAGACAGGTGCTGGAAATGTATACAGTCAGTTTCTCCATTGCATCATATTTTCAAATTTTGGCCTTCCCATCTTCTATTGTCAGCAACATTTCTCTTTTCCATTATTATGCTGAATTGATTCTTGCTGCCAATCAACATATATCTCAATAAATTGTGTTATTTTTTTATTTATACTCCCTGGATCATTCTAATAAAAATGTTTGCATTTTCAATTCAGATTTTATTACCAAATTTTACTGAATGTTTTGGTACATTTCTTTCTAGTACTTGATTTTTTTTTCTATAGTATTGTATATGGTATAATGTTCCTTCTTTATTGTGGCATTTCCACCTTTAATTTTTATAATTTTCTCTTAAATTATACCTTTGAGTAAACACTAGGTTTTTTTCATAACTGATCTCATTGATTCACCTTGATTACTACTTATTGCATCCATTTTATTACACAGTTTTTTAAAATTGATCTATCTTTGGGTTGTATTTCAGTAATGATTTATCAATGTAATCTTATATCTTATCATCCTTCTCAAAGTTTCTCCTTATAATTTAAGATTGCTTTTATTTTCCCAGTAATTTGCAAATACATCAGCCAAGGTAGATTCCTTCCTTCATGAAGCAATTCTTCTTATGCCTTTAATCTGTTTCCTAGATAAAAAAAAATATTGGCATATGTAATTAAAACCTTTCTTATTGTACAACAGGGTGTCAAATTCCATTTCACTGAGGGTTGTGTTTGACCTTAGGGGGCAAGGGTGGGCATGGCCAGCTTGATGTCACTTGTGTCAGCGCCTATGGTGGCCCAAGTGCTCTGCCAGAGAAAACAGGCTCCTGAGCTCCATTTCTGGTTGCGATGGTCTCCTGCAACCTTCTGCCAGTGAAAACAGAGAACTGCATGTGGCTCTCCCAAGCTCCATTTTGGTGGCAGAGGCATCGTGGGCCGGTCCTCTGCTGTTTCCAGGGCAGCCTGGGGCCAGACCTAAGCATCCCACAGTCCAGATCTGGCCCGCAGGTCTTGAGTTTGACACCCCTCCTTTAAAATCTTTCTTACTATACTAATCCTTAGAGCAAAAGGCATTTGACGATGATGCCAAAAATGATGTCAAAAGACTAAACCTTGCCTTTAAAATATTCCATTTTAAAGAATTTTTTAAACAAATTTTGCCTTGTTTTATTGTTTCTTTTTACCAGTTTAAGATTAGAAAACAGTGGTCTATCTTTTTCTTTTAAATCTTGCAAGATTGTGGATTCCCTCTTGGTTTCTTCCTCCCTATATAAATCTTCTAATTGTTTTTTGACAGTCCTGCACATTTTTGTTTGAAATATAGGACTTTTGCTGAGATATGTAGATAGGATTAATTTGTGAATATGCATATACCTATCTTAATACAGGAAATAAAATCAGGAGCTATTTACAGATTTTTTTTATGTGTACAGAAGATGTATATTTGTAGGATGACTGTAAGTACCAGATGATGCATGTAGGTGGATAGTTAGATTCAGCTTTCATTCTGGTCACAAAGAATGAAAAGATCTTTTAGATTGCTTTATTCACTTTAATAATTATGTTAAAAATTAAAAGTAGCACTTATTTAGTTAATAGATCAAATCCATTCAGTAGCAAGAAAGGAAAATAAGCAAATGCAATGGAAACCAAACAGTGGTGGCAGAACAACTGTGGTAACAAAAAATTGTGTAACCAGTATTTTAGGATAACTTTGTTTGGTAAAGGCTACAAAGGTAAGAAAATATTAAATTTAGTCTCACGTTCAGAAAAGAATAATAATAATATAAAGTAAAATTTAGTGTAATAGGTAACAAAGATATCTAAAAAGGTTGCTTACCAAGGCTAAAGAACTACCAAATACCAATCAGTGTCACAACTTACATCTTGTTAGGTTCTTTTGAACATAATTAAGACTTAGGACACAATTGATCCCAAAATGTCTATTGTTAAGCAAGACAGTTGTTAAGTGAATCACTCCAGCCATTAAGTTAGTAACACAGTTGTTAAGTGAATCTGGCTTTCCCATTGACTTTGCTTGTCAGAGGTCTCAAAAGGGGATCCTATGACCCCAAGACACTGCAACCATTATAAGTATGATAATACTTATCCAAACATCTGGATTTTGATCATGTCACCCACGGAAATGTTGCAATGGTCGTAAGTGTGAAAAACAATCATAATCACTTTTTTCAGTGTTGTAACTTCAAACAGTCACTAAATGAATGTTTGTAAATTGAGGACTACCTGTATTCTGGATTGGTTTGGTTGTGTTTATTTTATAGCATTAAAGTCTACATTTACCACTACTTTTTATTTCCTCTTTTACTATATAGATATCACATGATTCAATAATATTCTGGGTTCCGAGTATCAAAACTTTCTTAACTGAAATAATGGAAATGGAAATGAAACTTTTGTATTTTCAAACCAAAGTTCCTTCGCTATATGTTCATTAATTGAACTGAGCTTGCCTCAGCAGAATTTATTTGGGAGAGGATCTGAACTCAAGAGATCAGATGCTTTTTAATTAATTAAAGTTCTAAATTTCTCTTTGGATATCTTACTATCTCAATCATCCTTTATAATATCTGAGTGTACTTTTTCTTAAACCATCTACTAAAGGAACTAATATTAAGATTACAATGAGGGCAATTCCCCGTATGTTTCGACACTTCTATTGCCAGGAATTCCCTCTTCCCCAATATTTAGTTTAATTTTCTCCAAACTAATGAAAAAACTAATCCCAGTTATTTTAGCATGAAAAACCAGATTCCCTTGGCTTCCTAAGTTTGATTAGCTAGCATTTTAATTCTGTTTGCCTAATGTCAGCAAGTATAGTAAGTAGTAAACCATTTAAATTTATACTATTGCTTTTCCAAAGAGCTAGCACTACTGGCAATGTTATGGAATTATTCACTGTTAAGGGACTGAATAATGTTCAGACCTCAGTGAAGGTGAGGCCACTATAAGTTTCCAGATTTATTGTTTCTGTACTAGGAATCATGTAGTACAAACTATTACAGGACACTGAAGTAACTTGTTTCCTCAAGTAATTTATTACAAATAGTAATAAATGAGCAAACACAGTTTTCCTTGTTTTAGGCCCTGTCCTGCTTAAATAGCAATAGCCTCAAAGGACTTCAGCTCAGTTTTCTGTCTTATAGTTCAGTACGATACAGCAATCCACATGTCAATTTATAGTAGGGATGCAGTAGAGTAAGCCCCCCCACCCCCGGTTCGTGAACTGGCATCAGGCTGTGGCATGCCAGAAACTGCTCCACGCAAACAAGCAAAACTCATCCACAGGCAGCACACGAAACCACACCCCCTCCAGTCCGCGGAAAAACCTTTCTCCACAGAACTGGTCCTCTACTCATTGCAGAATTCCTTATGCCACCAGACTTGAAATACTAGACCTAGAAAACCTAGAACTATGCCGCCTTCAGTCCGATCTAAGTATAGTATATAAAATCATACATTGCAATGTCCTACCTGTCAATGAATACTTCAGCTTCAACCATAACAATACAAGAGCACACAATAGATACAAACTCAAGGTAAACCACACCAAACTTGATTGCAGGAAATACGACTTCAGCAACAGAGTGGTCAATGTCTGGAATACTCTACCTGACTCTGTGATTTCTTCCCCAAACCCCCAAAACTTTAACCTTAGACTTTCTGCTATTGACCTCACCCCTTTCCTAAGAGGTCTGTAGGGAGCGTGCATAAGTGCACCAACATGCCTACCATCCCTGTCCTATTGTTTCTTTTATTTTTCTTATATGTATCCATGTATTCATAAGTATGTTTTTACTTATACCTATTATCTTGTAAGCAATTGACAAACCAATAAAAAAAAAAACTATCTGACTCAGCCCTGTTTCATAATATTGAGTCTGTTTTTAGGAAGAAACTGGCATGTAATAATATAATTATGGAATTGAATCCAGAGATAGAATTTAACTCGCGCAATGATGTTCAGTAGTGTCAGCATTTTTATTAACTCTTTACTGCTGATGGGGGCAGCTCAAATTATTTTGAATTCAAAAATGCTTCTTTTCAAGTGCAAAACTCAAATGGTAACTATCACTGTAGTAGGATAAGCAAATGCTACAGGCATCTTCTTCTCTTCCTTTTTATGGCTGGAAAGGAGCCACAAGAATCAGTTTTCCAGTTCTATCTATGTAACATCACATAGGCTCATATCTAGCTTGGTGTGCAATTGCATAAATCCACAAATTATTTTACATTTGATGCAGGCCTAAAATATGGTCAGTCCACTAAATCATTGACTCATAAAGTTGGAAGGAGCCATTTAGGGCACTGAATCCAACCTTCTGTTCAATATACTACATAATCCAAACTAAATCACCCCAGACATATGCCTCACTAGCCATAGAAAAAGAACAAGGAAGCCACTCTGGCTAATTGGTTTCATTTTCAAGCTGCTCTTATGGTTAGAATTTTAGTTTTTGTGAACTTCAATCCAAATCTGTCTCTTTTTTTTCCACTTTAATTCATTATTTTGTGCAGGGGTGGGATTCTACCAGTTTGCACCTATTCGCTAGAACCGGTTGTTAACATTCTAAGCAGTTTGGAGAACCGGTTGTTAGAAGAAATTACTGGCCTAATCCTGTAAGGAAGGCAGGAAGGAAACATTCTGGTGTTGCTTACAGAAACTGCCTCTCTCTTAACCCTTATTACATTCTTGGCAGGACTAGACTTCCTGTCTCAGGAACATCTCTGGAGTTTTTTTCCCCCCTCCTTTGCTGGTACTTTGCTTGTGTGGAGTGACCATTCAAAGTTACAATGGCACTGAAAAAGTGACTTATGACCATTTTTCACACTTTTGACTGTTGCAGCATCCCCACAGTCATGAGAGGATGGGCGAGGAGATGCATGCCTAAGTGTGAGTGATATTGAGTTGGCCACACCCAGCCAATAACATGATCACCAAGCCACGCTCACTACCTAAGCCACACCCACAGAACCGGTTGTTAAAAATTTGAATCCCACCCCTGATTTTGTGTCACTCTGGAACAACTGAAAACAATTCTTGAAGTTACTATTGCAATTTTAGGCTGCCCAACTCCAAAACTATTTTGGGCAATTTACAGTGAAATAAGATTAAAAATAACACAAGCAAAGAAAAAATATACAGCTGATGGAAGACTGACTCTTAACACACACACACACATACCTCCTAAAAATACTTAAAGCAAAACAAAACAGATCAGTTTGTGTTTTTCAAATGTGTGAAGGGTGTTACCATATTCCTCCACTTCAGTTGTCTTTTTTCAAGTCCAAACATACCCAGCCCATTTAATCTCACTTCTTAAGACCTAGTGCTAATTCCAGCACATGCTAACAATAGCAATTGCATTTAGATTTATATATCTCTTCACAGTGCTTTACAGCCCTCTCTAAGTGGTTTTACAGAGTCAGCATATTGCCCCCAACAATCTGGGTTCTTATTTTACCCACCTCGGAAGGATGGAAGGTTGTATCAACCTTGAGCCCCATCAAGATCAAACTCCAGACTGTGGCAAAGTTTGTCTGCAATACTACATTCTAACGTTGCGCTACCAAGGTTCTTTAATCATCACCCTCATTTCAATATAAGAAGTGATCTTCTAATTAACAGGCACCCAAACTTTGGTTTGGTAGGGGGTATATCTCAGCTAGAGCATAGGCAATTCTGGTTTACAAAAATATTAAAAAGCTCATTCCTCTTATCTAAATATTTTTTAAAAATTTTGAATCCTTCCTAAAGTGTGGTGCTCAGAATTAGACATAACCCTGAAGAAGGGATCTTACCCATCTTGAGAATTACTTGCTGTGATTTGGAAATTGTATTTTTGATGATGCAATCTAAAATTGGGATTGCCTTTTTATAGCCACATGATACCGCTAGCTTCTGTTCAATTTGCAATTAATCGATATGCTGAGATTTCTTTCAAAGTACTATTACCAAGCCAGATATCCACCACACTATACCTGTGAATTTGATAATTGTTTCCTACATGAGTGAACTTTGCACTTGTCCCTGTGAAATTTAATTTCAGCCCACTCTCAACCCATTAAGATCATTTTATTGTATTTCTGTCTTCTATAGCAGGGGTCACCAACCCCCAGACCCCGGCCCACCTCTGGGCCTTGAGGCATTTTGGAACCAGGCTGCAGAAGTGGTGGGCGAGCACATGCACACATACATGTGCTCTATTTATGTGAGCAGGAACACATATGCCTGCCTGGATCTGTGTACATATCTGCCACTTGTGCAGAACCATTCCCTCTCCCTCCCACTCCCACCAATCTGCAAAGCCAAAAAGATTGGGGAACTCTGTTCTATAGTATCGGTGCTGGATATCTGCAAATTTGATAAGCATTTTCTTTACATCTTTATTGTCATTAATACACATTGAAAAGGAGAAGACTATAACTGACCCTTATGCTAGACCCTTTCTCCCTTATTACCAATTTGATGGGGGTCCATTGATGAGCACTGTCTGAGTTATAACTCTCTAGCCAGCTATATATGTACTTAATTGCCATGCTATCCACTGCAATTTAAAAGGCTTGCTAAACATAATTTCATGATGTACTTTATCAAATGTTTTGTTGGAGTCAAAAAGTAATAAAAATGGGATGTAATTTTTTTATCAAGCTTTGTTTTTAGGAACTTCATGGTGACTTCTGGCAGTCACTGCACTGTGTCTAGATACTTACACACAGATCAGTTTATGACTTGCTCTAGAATTCCCAGATGTTATTGTCATACAGATTGATTTGTAAATTCCCTGGAGCCTCCTTTTCTCCTCTTTTGAAGATATGGACAACATTTTGCCTTCTTCAATCATCTGACACTCTGCCAGTTCTCCAGTATTTTTCAAATCTGGGCGATTTATCTTTTTATTCAGTTCTTCAGACAAATCTCATCCATTGATTACCATGAGCCAAGGATAACTGATTCTCTTGCCTTGTTCCTTACCTGCTTGAAAGGGAAATTTGTCAGCAAGACAAATCAGGACTTTCCTGCAGGGATAATGCCTAACAGATTTGTCTCCTAAGACCTTGTGCCTCTTTTAAACAACTGCAATTTAAAAAAGGATCCATTGAATCAGCATTCTTAAATTCAGATTAGCCATCTGGATTTTAGAGGCTCAGTATAGATGAGCGTATATAGGATGGGAAAAGGGAGAAAGGATAATTTAGTCTGAATTGCTGAATTACATTCCAATATTACCACCCTGCTCCAATGCCTTGCTAGGAGAGACTATCCTGAGAAATCATGTGGAAGGGAGCCAAGGAGTAGGGTGGGGACTGAATTATCCCTTTTTTTATCTTTTTTTTTCTGGGTCCTCTGGAACCTTTTTATTTTTCTTTAAAAGGCAGAGTTGACTCTGAAACTGAAAACTGTTTGTTTCGTACAAAACTAAACCACTTCAATTTAATTTAGTATAATTTAGTACTGTGTCACCAAAATGGTTGAGGAAGGCCATGACTCCCAGTTCTATAAGTTGTGAATATCGAGGAGAATTCTCTGTTTCTTTTCTCCTTCCAAAATCTTCAGTTATTTTCATTCCTCCTTCCTTTGTATCCAAGGGGAGTTATGCAACAATTATCCCAAGGGGTAGAGAACATTGCACATGGAAAGAGCATTTAATGTGCTTCTAGAGAAGTCAATCACACTATTCTTTCCTCTTGCCACTCCATAGGGTTCTTTACTTTCTCAGATACTGAGTGTATCCCCTGCATCAGCTTAACACTACCAATGTCTCCTGCACTAGAGTGCTTCTGGCCTCAGCAACATATTTTTAATATCCAAAATGGAAATCAAATTCTTTTGCTTTCTTTCTTTAACATGCTTTACTTTAACATGCTGAGCTTTGAGGGCTCTCGTTTGTATTTTCCCCATCATGATTGACAAGTGGCTGAAAGCTATCTCAGCACACAATGCAGCCTTATGCCTTTGCCTGAGTACTTTTGATCTTTTAGTACTACAGATTTGCTCAAAACCTTGAATTTCCTTAATTAGAGGTTTCATATTCTGCATGTCAGTGATTTGTGAGTCAGAACAAGGAGACTAAAGGGTCATGTTTAAATGGTTCTGCCAATGTGGGCTAGAGAGATTAATTGATTAATGGAGTGCAGTATCATTAGCATAAGAGTATGGGAGGAGACCGGAAAAAAATCAATTCATGCACAGTGAAACCAGCCAATGATAATATACTATAGCATGGGCAGAAAACAATCATGTAACCAACAATTCAGTGGCAACATGAAGCCATGCAAAACTCTGAGTCAAGATTTGTGGTGAGCAGCTAGGAATAGGAAGATTAATTATGGGAAGATGGAAGAGCAGTAGACAAAATCTCAGCCACATCCAGATGTTGCTGCAGCCCTACTTCTAAAACGATTAGTAACAAGGATGGACCATAAAGCTGTCAGGATGTTAACACCTTGAAGGATTGAGAGCAATTTATCTCCTGAAACGATATGCTTATCATGCACTCGGAAGAGAATATCAATGAGGAGAGGAGAAAAGATGGAGCAGAAAAAAGAGTGGAATATTTAAAGGGGGAGAGTTAAAAATAAACAAGAGAGTCCTAGAAAATAAATTAAGTCATTTATTTGGAAGTGACAGGTTTTTAGTTGAACATCTGTAGAAAAAGGAGGCTTCATCTGGAAACTCACTTTAGACTTCAGAAGAAAAACCTACAAGCATAGTGCTTTAGTGTAGGTTTTGAGCAACATATAAAGCAGATCATCAGGAAATAAGCCAGTGGGTGTCCTGTAATTCAGATTTTAATTGTCCTTAGGTTTTGGATTTTACATGGAACAAAAAGATTCTGAATTTAAGCAGCTACTATAACAATATTAGGGGGAACGTGGTGGCTCAGTGTCTAAGACGCTGAGCTTATCAATCAGAAAAGTCAGCAGTCTGGCAGTTCAAATCTGTAGCGCTGAGTAACTGAGTAAGCTCCCATTAGTTGTCCCAGCTTCTGCCAACCTAGCAGTTCAAAAGCATGTAAAAATGCAAGTAGAAAAATAGGGACAACTTTGGTGGGAAAGTAACAGCGTTCCATGCACCTTTGGCGCTTAGTCATTCCGGGCACATGACCACGGAGACATCTTCGGACAGTGCTACTCTTCGGGTTTGTAACACAGATGAGCACTGCCCCCTAGAGCCAGAAACTACTAGCACGTATCTGTGAGGGGAACCTTTATCTTTACTATAACAATATTCCAATATATAGCATTTCTGAGGAAGAACACAAATCTATCAAATGCACTGAATTATTTCGCTATATAAGACTGAGTGGATATTTTGGCCCTTCTTCAGGGTGACTGCAGACTAAGTAAAAATCATTGAAATTCTTAAGTAAAGAACAATAGGATAATTTAGCATTGTGACAGACCAACTGCAAGATCCAGACCTCCTTTCTTTCCCATACATGCTAGTGTACATTTGACTAGAAGTTATAAATCACGCTTTCACATAATGTGTTTTTGTAATCGCTTTCATGCAGTCACATCTCTTTCAACACTCAGAATCATTGAGCATTGAGTAATGTACACTTTTTTTTGAAAATTATTTTGGTTCATCACACAGCCAGAAGTTTAGACTGGATTTGGCATTTTTAGCCATTTTGTTGTTTGGTGATGTTTAAAGGTATCACTGCAGGATGTAAGCTATTCCAAGTAAAGCTGCCTTTCGCAGTTGACTGATGGTGACTTGTCAATGCCAATAGTATTCAAGTGGTGCTCCAGTTGTTTTGGGATTGCAACCAAGGCACCTCTTACTATCAGTACTATTTTTACTTTCTTTTGCCACAATCATTTTACTTCTATTTGCAGGTCCTTGGTGATTTTCTCCAGGTCTTTCTGTTCTGTTCTGCTGTCTCCAGGTACAGGTAGTCCTCGACTTACAACAGTTCATTCAATGACTGTTCGAAGTTACAATGGCACTGAAAAAAGGGTCTTATGACCATTTTTTATACTTACGACCATTGTAGCATCCCCAGGGTCACGTGGTCAGAATTCAGACCCTTGGCAACTAACTCATATTTATGACAGTTACAGTGTCCTAGGGTCATGTGATCAGCCTCTGCAACCTTCTTACAGGCAAAGTCAGTGAGAAAGCCAGATTCACTTAACAACCATGTTACTAACTTTAACAACTGCAGTGGTTCACTTAACAACTGTGGCCAGAAAGGTCATAAAATGGGACAAAGTTCAATTAGTAACTGTCTCACTTTGCAACAGAAATTTTAGGCTCGATTGTGGCCTACCTGCACTGCAAGATGCACTCTCTAGATTAGAGGTGGTATTCAACCGGTTTGCACCTACTCAGGCGAACCGGTAGTGGTTATTTGGCGTGTGTCACCGAACCGGTGGCGACCCCTGTCTGGCCACACCCCCAACCCGGTCGCCCGGTCGCTCACTTGTGATTGCTCTCCTAGCTTTTCATTCCCCACGTCCTCTTTCTCCCCGGAGGAAAGGAAGAAAGGCATGGACGCTGCAAGTATCACTTTCCCCGTATGAGTAAAGTGCCTGGGGTGAGAAAGAATGTGGTCTGACAGGAGGTGGGGGTGAATCGAGCCTTGGAGCACTTTTGCAATGTAAAAAAAAATGCATTTTGGAAGCAGGTCCTTTAAAAACATCTCCAAGGATTTCCCATGGACGCTGCAAGTATCGCTTTTCCCATGTGAGTTAAAGTGTCTGGAGTAAGAAAGAGTGTGGTCTGACAGAGGGGGTGGGGGAATCCACCCCAGCCTCGGAGAAATTTAAAGGAGCTGCTTCCAAAATGCTTGTCTGTTAAGTGCTGTGTGTGTGTGTGTGTGTGTGTGTGTGTGTGTGTGTGAGAGAGAGAGAGAGAGAGAGAGAGAGAGAGAGAGAGAGAGAGAGAGAAGAAAGGAAGGAAGGAAGGAAGGAAGGAAGGAAGGAAGGGAAGGAAGGAAGGAAGGAAGGAAGAAAGAAAGAAAGAAAGAAAGAAAGAAAGAAAGAAAGAAAGAAAGAAAGAAAGAAAGAAAGAAAGAAAGAAAGAAAGAAAGAAAGAAAGAGGAAGGGAGAGAAAGAAAGAAAAAAATAGGAAGAGAGATAAAACTCTGTGCTATTATTTTTAGTTGTTCCATTATTTATCATGTGTTAATATTTTACACTGTCCCTACACCTAGAGTGATTTTTCTGCCTTTCTTTTGCCCAGGGCTACCACATATTTTTCAGGGTTTACATGCATTCAATGTCAATAGTCCAGAGCATAAAATACATGTGTGCTTAACAAGAATTGAAAGGGACCTTGGAGGTCTTCTAGTCCAACTCCCAGCTCAGGCAAGAAAACTGAGGATGTCAAACTCTGAGTAGAGGTCCTGGGAAAGGTGTCAGAATAATACTTAGAAGGGACCTTGGGGGAACCCTTACCATTTCAGAGGAATGGCTGTCCAGTCTTCTCTGAAAAACTTCCAGTGATTGAGCACCCAGAACTTCTGGAGACAGGCAGTTCCACTGGTTAATTGTTCTCACTGTCAGGAAGTTTCTCCTTAGTTTTAGGTTGCTTCTCTCTGTTCACTTTCCATTCATTGCTTCTTGTTTGCCTTCTGCTTCTTTGGAAAATACATTGTCCCCCTTTCATTGTGGCAGCCCCTTAAAAGCCTGTTGCCTATATCACACTCTTGAGTAAAGCATGTGAGCCATTTCCTCCTTTCAGTGGTCCATGAAAGTACATCTATAGTATGCAGATAATAAAGTCAAAAAAGGTGAACAACATTTTTACAGAACTATAGATAAGTTGAGACTGAGTGACAAGGAATGGCTGGGAGGGGAGGGGCCAGGTGAGGCACCCCTTGATGTGAGTGACATTGAGTTGGCCACGCCCACCCAGTCTTATGACCACTAAGAAATGCCCACCCAGTCACATGACCACCAAGCACGCCCACCCAGTCACATGACCCCTAAGCCACACCCACCCAGTCACATGACCACCAAGCCACACCCACCAAATAAGCCACGCCCACAGAACCGGTAGTAAAAAAAATTGAATTCCACTACTGCTCCAGATGATGATGATGATGATGATCTATTCACAACAAGGTGAGGTCATTGCTGCCAGTTCTTTAGCTGGCATTGAGTTCTTAGCAAGAACCTAGGATTTCATAATGTATCAGCATATCAACCAATCAGAATAGAGCTTTAAGGGACCTTGGAGGTCTTCCAGTCCAACCCCCTGCTCAAGCAAGAGGTCCTATATAATTTCAGACAGGTGGCTGTCCAGCCTTTTAAAAACCTCCACAACTACTGAAGGCATCCCATTCCACTGGTTAATTGTCCTCGCTGTTACGAAGTTTCTCCTCAATTCCAGGTGGCGTCTCTCCTTAATTAGTTTCCATCCATTGTTGGGTAGAAACTAATCAAGTACTGTATATGTGCAGATCACAAATAAAGCAAAATGCTCTTTAAAATACATATTGGGATGGGGGGGGGAGTGTCCGTTCATTCCAAATGTGAGTGAATGAATCTATTCACTCACCTGTAACGTAAAGGTAAGACATACAGGCAAACAATTGCACAGCCACAAATGCCTGAGAATTAGAACACCAACACCAAAACAGTATACATCACACTGGACAGCATGTTGTCCATTGCTTTGGTTGGCTGTGTCTGAAATGAGTGGCTTTCAAAACATACAAAGTGCTCTGTTGAATCAGAACGTGCATCCACCTATTTCCAGAGAGGCAAATAACCCCCAGGCAAAACATGTAGACACTCAACTTCTCTCGCTGTTATTTCCCATGAGAGCTATGCTGTCACTGATCCTGGTGATTGCATGTAGCGAGGCACTGATATCCTCATTTCTCTGCGGTCTTTGTAAATCGCAGTTGCTGGCTGTTCTTTACACACGAAGTGAGAAGAGTTCGGTTTATGTTGTCTTCTGTTTTCTTTCCTCCTTCACGAGTTCCTTTCAGAATAACGTTCACCTCTTTAAAAGGACGCTAAGGTTCCGAGTCTTGGCCTTTTGTATCCATTGTCCTTTATTCATTTTATTAAGTGGCACTTTTTTTTTATCCTTATTCATTAATACATGTGAATTTGAATTGAGGATCATTTTGCTTTTTTAAAAAAACACAGCTGAATAATTAAAACTGCCTCGCCTTGGTTCTTTTCCTCAATCGCAGTGGGGGGGGGGGGACGTGCTTACAAAGATGCAGGAGGCAAAGCAGCATTGTACAAATTTAGCATTTAAGCAAAAAGGATGCTTAGGAGAAAGGAGGTTTCTGTAAAGAAGGACTATTTTGGGATTATTCCTTAAACAGCATCAGCGAATGAAACATCACATTAGTAATCATTTGCAAAGAAATATCTTCAGGCTTTTCCATCTAACAGTATATTTGCAATCTCTATTAGTAGGGATTCCTCCAAGGATGTTTAATACCTGATATTTCTCTCTAGCCTTAAAATTATAGTGAATTAAATTAATACCAGCTAAGGGGCTATTGTGTTTGCTTATTTCTTAAGCAGTAAGTATACATTTCTTTTAAAAAATCTGTTAAAGCAATATTCACCAGTCTTCCCATATATCTTCTATCTGACATTATCCCTATATAGAAAATAATTAAATCATTATATCAGAATAAAACTGTTTCTTAACTATGATACTGCAATAACATGCCACCTTAATCTGCTAATATCCAACAGGCAGGCTCTACTTGAAGTAGATTGTTTCAGATGTAACCAGGACTCTGAATATATATGTATATGTATGTGAGAGTGAGCGAGTGAGTATGTATGTGTGCATAGTAAATAATATAGTATTTATGTAAAATAAATATATAATATATAGTATATTGTATATATAACACAATATCAGTGTTATTCTACAGTAACAGCCCTCACCCACAAACTATAAGCTGTTTATAGTTTGATCTCTAGTTTGAGATTAGTTTTCGGTTTGTCCTCCCCACCACATGAAACCCCACTCAGGAAGGGTGCAAATTAGTGCCCCAAAGTCTTGCAGATATTCCAGTAGGATATTTTATTCACCAGTACCAATTCTTGCATGCTGACAACCATTGCATTTTCTCCACCATGCAGTGGTACAGGTCATCCACAAGAGTCACATATGTAGTTTCCATCCCATGTCCAACCTGAACTTGGGGGATCTGGGCCTTCCACTTCAATTCGGTGTCTTTGCTAAATCTTACCCAATCACAAAAGAAAAGAGGGAAGTTGTCCAGGAGGGCCAAATCTAGGAATAAACTGTTGAGGAAGAGGTGCACTGCCACTTTTATAAAGCTGTTGGTACCAGCCCCTCTCTCAAAGAAGCATTCAGGGCTTCCCATAGTGAACCTCTTGTCTTTCCCTGGCAGACCTAATAAGACATAAGTGACAATGATCCAGCCCATATGTTGGAGTTTATCTCACAGAAAAACCTGTCCCGTTTCTCAGGGAACACAGGTTAAATCAAATCCTAGATAATCTTACAGAGTATTAACCCTGGCATGTCAACTCTGAACTCTGCTGTCTCGTACATCTGAGCAATCATGAAATATTTTATGTGCAAAATTGCCTAGCAAAACTGTCCCTGTCAGTAGAAGGGAAGTAGTTCTTCCAGCCCGTTGCTCTCTTACAGGAACCAAATGATGTTAAACAATGTCACTAAACGGCTTTCAGTTGACATAAAAAAAGGCAAAGAAGTTTTGATACTTTGCTGCCTTTATCACCACGGTGTAAAACTGAACATGTCTGATAATATTTGCTTGTTGACTTTCACCAGCATTACTCCTGGCGTTTGTTCTCTCCTTTCATCTTCAGAGATCCTGGATAAATCCTTGAGAACCCCTGAGGCAATAAACAGGGAGAAGCCATTCATGGCCAAGCTCATCCACCATCCTTGTCATCTTTGTATTCTGGCGATTGAGGGGGGTACATTGTTGAACTGCCTACCAAATAGATGAGAACCTCCCGCAAACACCATTGAAAATCAGTAGCAATAGCACTTAGACTTGTATACTGCTTCACAGTGCTTTACAGCCCTCTCTAAGCAATTTACAGAGTCAGCATATTGCCCGAAACAATCTGGCTCTCCATTTTACCCACCTTGGAAGGATGGAAGGCTGAGTCAACCTTGAACCTGATGAGATTTGAACTGCCACATTGCAGTCAGCCGGCAGTCAGCAGAAGTAGCCTGTAGCACTGCACTGTAACTACTGCGCCACCGTAACTCCATGGGGTCTAAAAACAGACCAAGATCAGCATTAGTGAAACTGCCTCGAATGAAATTTCTATGCCAGGAAAACATATGTATATATTTGGAGTCCTATTATAGAGTTATGACCCCTCATCCCAATATGTATTTTAAAGCACATTTTGCCTTGTGATCCACACATACACACTGATATCCTATACAAAATCCTATGTTTTGGGGAAGAACTCAGTGCCAGCTAAAGAACTGGCAGCTGTGCCCTCACATTTTTTGTGAATAGATTAAAAAATAATAAAAATGTTTGGACAGTGGAAGTGGCAGAGCTCCGAATACAAGAGAAAGAACTGGAGAAAACCATAAAATACAAAGACCTGCAAATAGAAATAGAAAGATTGGGGGGGAAAGACCCATTGTAGAAGCATCCATGGGAAATATCAAGGGATCAAATGACAAAGCAGTGTTGGGCCATCATGATTCACCTCTTTTGAACATGTATTGTGATGTTGTACATAGGTAAAAAGGGGATAAATATGGTGATAGGTGATAATATGATGTTGCTTCTATTATTTTGACTAAAGCACTCAGTCTTGCATATTCATCTGTACTAAGTCAGTACATAGGTAATATCAGAACTGAAGAATTTATAAACTCTTCACACAAAAGGCCACTTCTTATTCTCCTGATTTCTTCTAAAATTTGTGACTGGCTACTTTCATCCTGTTGTAGTTAAAAAATAAAACAACAGAAATCTGAAATTCTTGCAAACCTACTATCAATCACTCAAAGACCTATCAGTAAATTTTAAATTAACTTCTACCTCCAGGTTACCTGGGAACCAGAGATTATATTCAGCAGGTTCTGACCAGTTCCAGAGAACCGGTAGCAGAAATTTTGAGTAGTTCGGAGAACCGGCGGTAACCTTCCCCCAGGAATGGAGAAGGAATGGAGATTTTACAGTATCCTTCCCCTGCCATGCCCTCCAAGACACACCCACCAAGCCATGCCATGCCCACAAAGCCATGCCCACAAAACCAGTAGTAATTTTTTTTTTTATTCCCACCACTGCTGGGAACTATTGGTTAGCTATTGCTGGTGAAAACCACATCTTTCTAAAGAATGAAAGGAATGTGAAAACAGCAGATCTAAGGTTTAGGAACCAAGTTAGGTGAAGCACACATTTTGCAGTCTATGTGGATAGTTGTTAACATTACATTTCTGATCTACCTTTTCTTCCTGTGTATGCATATGCACAGTGCATTAAAATGGCCAATTGCAAATTAAAGGTTGCCTCTTTTTCCCCCCTTTTAGGCACAGGATTTTGAAACCACTGGAAGTGAACAATGTAAATCAATATACTATTTTAATTCTCTGACATGGCGGACTGCCATGCCATAAATCCATATTGCTACTGCTTCAATTTCTTTTAATTTCTATTAGGGAGAAATGGTATTGTGGCTGATTCCCCCCCCCCCCTTTCCAGCCATCAAGCTGATTTCCAAGGAAACACCCTCTAATTGCAGGGAGTTCTGCTTCTAAAATCCAATATGAAGCTAGAGTAGATATTAAATTCAGTATCCCTTGAAAGATGAGTGGCAATTAAAAAGAATGCTGATGGCCCCAAATATTTGTAAAATATGATCGAGGGCACATACATTTTATGCAACCTAAACCCAGCTGAAATAGTCATGTATTTTAAGCACCTGCACATTGGCTGCTTTATTAAGCAACTATATCTGGAAGCTTTCTTTTCCAGCAGAAATAACAGCTGAAGTGTGGGTATGTGGAAGTGCGTTAGAATTAGAAAAGAGGATGCTTATCTGTATTGCAAAAATATAATGCAAAACATGTATCCAAATAAATAAATACCCAGTATAAAGATTTTATTTTTTTGTTAGTAATAAAATGCAGAAAACTACAAGGTCGATAAACAAGCAAACAAACAAACATTGTGGCTATGGAGGGTTTTGTTTTTTTTAAGAAAAGCTCCAAGTTATGAAAAAAATAAATTTAAATAAACTAATAGTGACAAAAAGAGAACAAATTAATTAACAAAAAGGAATATTCATATAATATCTATTGTTATCAATATAAAATTACATAAATCATTCAAACTAGATTATATGGAAACATGTGTCTTTTGTCATCGCGTTTTAGAACACAAAGACTTTTTATAACTAGTTGACAGATTCATATCCTGAATCCATTCCTTCCTATGCTTGGGATAATTTTCTTTCCCTATATGTAAAAGTATTATCTTTACTATATTCCAGATTTGGTAGAGCCAAAGCTGTCAGAATAACAAAATTGGAAGGGACCCTGGAGGTCTTCTAGTCCAACACCCCTGCTCCAGGAAAAGACCCGATACCATTGCAGACAAATGGTTGTCCAATCTCTTCTTAAATCTCTTCATGAGATGACAAATTCCATGTTTTAGAAACATAATTCAATATCACAAATTGAACAAATATTTATTTCACAGCACTTCACATTCAGCCTTTCAATTTGATTAAAACAACATTTTTTCCCAAAATTGTATTATCATATATGACTATTTAGAAACCAAAATAAAGCTCAGTTACATTTCAGTTGAATATCTCACCATGCAAATGTTGTAGGTAAATCATATTCAAAATACAATCAATGAAGTCTTTGAAATAGCCATTAGATTTCATCTAACGATTTCTTGCTAGGCACAAGCATTCCAATAAACATCTTTCTTCTGTTTTCTAATAACATCTATTTATCATATAATTTGGGATCAAACATAACCACTTATCTATTGATGACCAAATGTTCCTATCAACTTTCAAAGCTGGGAACAAGAAACCCTGTTTAATACAATTAAACCCGTGATGGCGAACCTATGGCAAGTGTGCCACAGGTGGCACACAGAGCCATTTGTGCCAGCACGTGAGCTGCAGGCAAACTTACCTCACTGTGTCTGTGCATGCCTCACAGCTGATTTTTGGCCTCCCAAACGGGCCCATTTTTCGGCCTGCAAAGGCTTTGCTCAAGCCTCTGGGAGGACGAAAAAGGCCTCATACAGGCTGAAAATCAGCTGAAAGGTACAGTGCAGGTAAGGGGGAGGTGCGGGGATTGAGTGCGCATGCACGGGAGTGGGGTGGGGCATGCACATTGCCTTCATGCGCATGTGAGTGCGCGCACAATTTTTGGCACAGGAGCCCAAAAGGTTGGCCACCACTGAACTAAACTCTAAAAATTTCCAATATTTCAGTTACATAGTTATTTCCAGATAGGCCTTATGATACATATTTCCAAAAATGTCTGATCAATAAAAGGTCTTTTTTCAAAAGAATATAGATATCAAAATAAAAGCCCAATGACATAGACAAAAATCTAGTAGGTTACAGCTGCTATGTTCATGTAGCAGCCTCAATTTGCCAGCCATAAACATTTTCTAGCAGAATAAAGTGTCCAGTGGGGATTAACATTAAGAGATAACAGATAACAGATTTAACAGATAATCAGAGTTGGAAGGGACCTTGTAGGTCATCTGGTCCAGGGATCCCCAACCTTTTCGACGCCACGGCCCGGTTCCGACATCAGCTGGGCGCGCGGCCGGTACCGGCGTCAACTGGGCGCCGCCATCTTTTTTACGAAGGCGCTTCCGGTGGCGTCACCGGAGCGCTGTTTCGTCATAAAAGATGGCGGCGCTCACACTTTCTGGTGAGCTTTTTCGGGTAGAAATGGCTTTCTGCCGGAAAAGCTCACAGCAGCTGGCGCCGCTCATCTTTTTATGACGAAACAGCGCTTCCGGTGAGCTACCCGGGCGCTTTTTACAAAAAAGATGGCGGCGCCCAGCAACCAGCGACCCGGTAAGGGTTGTTCCATGACCCGGTACCGGTCCGCGGACGCGGTGATTGGGGACCCTGATCTAGTCCATCCACCCACCCAAGCAGGAGACACTACACCATTTCTGACAGATGGGAGTCCAATCTCTTCTTGAAAGTGTCAAGAGATGGCATTCCCACAACTTCCGAGGGCAAGCTGTTCCATTGGTTGATTGTTCTCACTGTCAGAAAGTTTCTCCTTATTTCCAGGTTAAATCTCTCCTTGTTCAGTTTCCATCCATTATTCCTTGTCTGGCCTACAGCGCTTTAGAAAATAGCTTAACCCCTTCCTCCCTGTGGCAGCCCCTCAAATATTGGAAGACTGCTATCATGTCTCCACTGGTCCTTCTCTTTACTAGAATAGCCAAGCCCAGTTCCTGTAACAGTTCATTGTATGTTTTATTTTTATTTATTTATTTATTTATTTGATTTGCCAATTGTTTACAAGATAGTAAGTATAAATGTATACATAGTTGTGAATACATGAAATGGGTACATATAAGAAAAATAAAAGAAACAATAGGACAGGGACGGTAGGCACGTTGGTGTGCTTATGCACGCTCCCTACAGACCTCTTAGGAAAGGGGTGAGGTCAATAGTAGACAGTCTGAGGTTAAAGTTTTTGGGGTTTGGGGAAGAAACCACAGAGTCAGGTAGAGTATTCCAGAAATTGACCACTCTATTGCTGAAGTCGTATTTCCTGCAATCAAGTTTGGTGCGGTTAACTTTGAGTTTGTATCTATTGTGTGCTCTTGTGTTGTTATGGTTGAAGCTGAAGTATTCATTGACAGGTAGGACATTGCAATGTATGATTTTATATACCATGCTTAAATCAGACCGAAGACGGCATAATTCAAGGTTTTCTAGTTCTAGAATTTCAAGTCTGGTGGCATAAGGTATTCTACAAAAAGTAGAGGAGTGGAGAACTCTTCTTGTGAAATATTTCTGGACTTTCTCGATTGTGCTAATATCAGATACGTAATGTGGGTTCCAGACTGATGATCTGTATTCGAGTATTGGTCTAGCAAATGTTTTGTATGCTCTAGTTAGTAGTGTGATATTACCAGAGAAAAAGCTACGTAGGATTAGGTTAACAACTCTTAATGCCTTTTTGGCTATGTAGTTGCAGTGGGCTCTAGCACTTAGATCATTAGAGGTGAGTATTCCAAGGTCCTTTACAGAGCTTGGGTCATCAACAAAATCTTGACTATTCAGCTTGTATTTTATTTTCTGATTTTTTTTGCCAATATGTAAGACAGAGCATTTATTTGTTGAGATTTGAAGTTGCCATTTGTTTGACCATTCTGATACATAGTCAAGATCTTTTTGTAGGGTAGCAGTATTGTCTGTGGTATTGAACAGCTTTACATCATCAGCGAAAAGAACACAGTTGCTCTTAATATGATCACAGAGGTCATTTATGTAGAGTATGAAGAGAGTTGGTCCTAGAACACTGCCTTGGGGGACACCACTGTTGACAGGTACAGAATTTGATAGGACACTCCCAATTTTGACCATTTGTTGTCTGTTTGTCAGGAATGCTTCTATCCAGTTATGCAGTTGTCCAGAGATACCATAGGATTTTATTTTTAGGAGTAGTTTGTCGTGTACCACTGAATCAAAGGCTTTACAGAAGTCTATGTAGATTGCGTCTATTGCTTTGCCCTGATCGAGTTGTTTTAGCCTCCAGTCATCATGGTTGCTCTTCTCTGTACTTTTTCTAGAGTCTCAACATCTTTTTTATAATGTGGTGAACAAAACTGGATGCAGTACTCTAGGTGTGGTCTTGCTCTTGCTAAGGCTTTATAGAGTGGTATTAGTACTTCCCTTGATCTTGATTGTATCTCTCTGTTAATACAATTTAGGATTGAATTAGCTTTTTTGGTGGTTGCTGCACACTGCTGGCTCATATTTAGCTGGTTGTCCATTAAGACTCCAAAATCCCTCTCACAGTTACTGCTATTGAGCCTGGTTTCACCCAGTCTATATGTGTACTTTTTTTCTTGCCTAAGTGTAGGACTTTACTTTTCTCTACATTGAATTTCATTTTGTTAGATATGGCCCAGTGTTCTAGTCTGTCAAGATCCATCTGGATCTTGAGCCTATCTTCTTGGGTGTTAGCTATTCCTGCCAGCTTAGTATCATCTGCAGATTTGGTAAGTTCCCCTTCTATTCCCTCATCTAAGTCGTTAATGAAGATATTGAAGAGTACTGGGCCTAAGACGGAACCTTGTGCCACCCCACTTCTTACTTACTTCCATGTAGACTTAGACCCATTAAGGACTACTCGCTGAGTACGGTTTGTCAGCCAGTTACGAGTCCATCTATTGGTGGTGCTATTCTATCCCACTTTTTTCTAGCTTACTAAGAAGTAGGTTGTGGTCTACTTTGTCAAATGCCTTGCTGAAATCTAAATATATTATGTCCACAATATTTTGCTGGTCTACTAATTTAGTTATTGTGCTGAAGAATGAAATAAGATTGGCTTGGCATGATCTGTTTTTAACAAACCCGTGCTGACTGCTAGTTATTACTTTACTTGTTTCTAGATGTTGACAGATCTGTTTTTTTTATTATCTTTTCCAGTATCTTCCTGGGTTTTGATGTTAGGCTGATTGGTCTATAGTTTCCTGGGTCTGTTTATTTTCCCTTTTTTGAAGATGGGAACCACATCTGCTCTTTTCCAGTCCTCTGACATTTCCCCGATGCTCCAGGATTTTTGAAAGATATGGTGCAGTGGTTCTGAGATGACCTCTGCCAGCTGCTTTAAAACTCTGGGATGTAATCCATCAGGCCCCGGTGATTTGTTTTCATCAAGATCAGACAGGTGTTCTCTTACTATTTTTTTGCTTATTTTAACTTTTATTTCTGGTTTGTCTTTTACAGTTATGTTTTTGGTGGGTTGAGCTATAGTTTCTTTTTGCGTGAAGACGGATGCAAAGAATGAGTTAAGCAGTTCTGCTTTCTCTGTGTTGCCTGTTACTTCCTTGCCGTCTTCTCTCTTTAGTGGACCGACTGTTTCCTTGATTTTTTTCTTGTTATTTATATGTTGGAAGAAACTTTTTTTATTATCTTTGACTTTTGTTGCAAGTCTTTGTTCGTTTTGAGCCTTTGCTACCCTGACTTCGTCTGTGCAGATTCTGGCTATTTGCTGTTATTCTGCCTTAGTTGTATGTCCTTCTTTCCATTTTTTGTACTTGTCCTTTTTTTCTTTCAATTTGCCAGAGAGATCTTTGTGCAGCCATGCTGGTTTCTTCTTGGATTTCTTGTTTTTCTTTCTCAGTGGTATTGTGCTGGTCTGGGTTTCTATGATCATACTTTTTAGAGTTTCCCAAGATTCTTGAGTTGTTTTCCCCTTTAGGATTTGCATCCATGGAATCTTTCCCAAGTTCTCTCTGAGTTTATTGAAATCAGCTCTTTTAAAACCCAAGACTCTGGTGTCATTATGTTCTGTTGCTTGTGTTTGTATTATGCTGAATTCTAGTATGACATGGTCACTCTCACCCAAGGTTCCTGCAGTTTCAACTCCTTCTATCACTTCATCTCTGTTTGTAAGAATTAAGTCCAGTATGGCTGTCCCTCTAGTTTCACCCTCTACCTTTTGGACAACAAAGTTGTCAGCTTGGTTGGTTAGGAACTTATTTGATTTCTCACTTGGTGCAGAATTAGTTTTCCAATTGATACCAGGATAATTGAAGTCTCCCATTACTATTGTTGTGTGTTTCCTGCATATGTTTGTTAGTTGGTTGGCAAAAAGGACATCTATTTTTTTCTGCTTGATTGGGTGGCCTATAATATACACCTATGGCCATGTCATTCTTTTTTTCTTTTATATTGACCCATATGCATTCTATGAGGTTTTCATCTTTGGTTTCATGCATTTCTGTAGCAATATAGTGGTCCTTTACATAAAGTGCAATTCCATCTCCTCTTTTATGGGGTCTGTTTTTGTTTTTTCTAATAGTTTGAATCCTTCTACCAGTATGTTCCGGTCATGGGTTTCATCCCACCAAGTTTCTGTTATTCCAACTATATCATATTTACCTTCATGTATTTGTAGTTCGAGTTCACCCTGCTTGTTCCCCAGACTTTGTGCATTTGTGTATAGGCACTTGAGATATTTATGTCTGACACTGTGTTTACTGCCTCCATAACCTGTGTTATGCCTGCCTGCCCCTACTTTCTTGACACCTGTTTGATTAATGCATTTGGTATGGCTCTCACTATTAAATGCTTGGTTTTGGTTGGCATCAAGGTTGATAATCTTACCTGCACAAACATCTATTTTGCATGCAGTGGTATCCTTATTAGTTTTAGGTTGCTAGGGACAGAAATGTTCTGAATCCATTAATTCTCTGTCCCCACTGTTCAGTTTAAATGTTTATCCAGGAAATCTGTGAATTTAATGCCAAGTAACTCATTCCCTTTCTTTGATGGATGCAAACCATCTCATTGAAACACCTGTTAAAATATACATCTGACTTCATCTAATAATCATTTTAATCTTACTCCAGGGTTTTATTAGAAGTTTTAACCATCAAGTTATGCTTATTTAAATTGCATTTATACATTTAGACATGAAGTATTCAACATTCTGATATATTTCAAGAAAGCTATAAACTCATGCATTTATTGTATTCAAATTATTAACCCTAATCTTTTGGGTGATATAATAGCTCAGTAAGGAAGCAAATGACTTAATCCAGGTAACAGTATAACCAGGGTATGAACCGAATGCTGTGTGACTTCAATAAAGTTGACACAGTGTAATATCAAAATAGCTGTAATATCATCAGCAAGTAAGAATAATTTATATTAAGTATCAAATGCCACTATAATATCTTGAGATTTTCTAATAGAAGAAGCCAAAATGTTTAAGAACCCAGATTAAAGATTAAAGAAGTCAACTTAATGGGGTTCCATGATATAAATTAACAAGTAAGTCCATTTGTAATAATTCTGGCTACTGGCTGAAGTTATCAATTTGAAATCCAGTAAATAAAAGATGATGAAAGCCCATATATTCTGAGAATCAATTCAGAAGTCACTCTGGACCATATCAAAGGCTATTTCAGAGACTATTGAAATTAGAACAGCAAATCTGAATTCATCAATTTGCCTTCATATCCAAAAAAGAACTTAGCAGGTAGATATTGTCAGCAGCTTATCTATTTTTTATAATTCCAGATTAAAAAAGGATAGACTCCAGCTTTAAAAATCTGACTTGTTTCAAGCAACTAATATTCCTTACTTCTTTTCTGGTTCCCAGTGGTGCTGTCTAATAATTTCAGAGACTATTCAGATTCTCCTGTGTATAGTAGTAATTATACTATATATAATTTATTCTATTATTGCTTTTAAAATAGTGGGGGGGAAATAAATTGAAGAAATGCAAAAATAAAAATACATACATTATCAAATAAAAGATACATGATACACTTTTCTGTATTATAAAAATTGATCAATCGATATGTATTATCAATTATCAAAGAAAAAAAAACATAAGAGTCCATTTATATTATAACCAAGTATTATGGCTTTTTGTAAACCAAATGAAAGTCAAGAGTATACAGTAGTAGTGCAATTGTGAAAACCATTGTATTTTGAAAAGCATAGTAATCTATTTTAATTTTTCCTTCATATTAAGAAAATTCTAATATTCTAGGATTTATTCTCAGCTGAGTTTAAAACCTGCTTGTTTTTTTACTATTACTTAGCAGGAGTGAGGAAAGTATTCCCACAACTGTAAAAAAAAAAAAACTCAATCCTTGACTTACAACAGTTCATTTAGTGAACATTCAAAATTACAACAGCACCGAAAGAAGTCACTTATGACCATTTTTCGCACTTAATCATTTTTGCAGCATCCCCATGATCACATGATCAAAATTCAGATGCTTGGCCAGTAGTTCATATTTATGATGGTTGCAGTGATCAGCTTTTATGATCTTCTACAAGCAAAGTCAAGCCAGATTTACTTAAAAACCATGTTACTAACTTAACAAATACAATGATTCGCTCAACAACTGTGGCAAGAAAAATTGTAAAATGGGGCAAACTCACTTAACAAATGTTTCACTTAGCCACATAAATTTTGGGCGCAATTGTGGTCATAACTCAAGGACTATCTGTATTTAGGTGAGCACCGGCCTATCTGTTTAAGTTCGTGTCCCAGAGTTATGCATCATCCAGTTAAGGTCAGATCCTGCAGTTTCATGGAAGCATGGCTACGAAGTTTGATGCCAGCCTTAATAAAAAACCCTTGTGCCCTTTGAGCTTTAATACAGGCTTAAGCCCTCAGTGCTGTATACAAAACAGCCTATGAAGATTTCTCCCCAGTTTTTATTGGGCCTCCCAACAGCTGAAGGGAAAGCATCTTGCTTGGTATATTATGCTTTTATGTTTCCACTTATATCTGCCTGCTAAACGTATTAATAAAGCTTAAAATCTTCTCACCCAGTGATCCTCAAAGAACCAATTTTCTAACACCTGGCCATTGCCAGACTCTTGGTAAAACACAAGAGTCCCAACACTTACAGACATCTAAAGGCTTACTTAGGACCAAATTGATAAGGATGAAAGGATTATGAATCTGAGCCACAAAAATGAGCCTAGTGCAAAAAAATTAAATCAGAAAGATACCCACTCCAACTGTGCTGGGTTTTGTTTAAAAAAAGGTAAAAGTTTGGGTTAAGTTGCTTTACAAACACCCCTCCAATTCTGGAAATAAGAGAATAAGCTCCAAATGTATATAGTAGCAACTAGTATTAAAGAAAAAAGAACGGGGAACGAGATAAAAAAGGTAAAGTTATTGTTCATCAGAGAAGCACAGAACCTCTCAAATACTATAGCAATAGGTGGGCTTTTGATTTCATCTATGCAGGACAGGCAGAGGAACAGGAATAATACAGGAAGTATTTTATTTTCTTAATTCTTGCCACTGCGTGTGCCAAATCAAAATCTTTTCTAGTTAAGCACTTATAAAGAAAGCTGTGCTGGATTTATAATTCATTTTTAACTAATCATAGATGTGTGCAAACCAGTGGTGGTATTCAGCAGGTTCTGACCAGTTCTGGAGAACCGGTAGCGGAAATTTTGAGTAGTTTGGAGAACCGGCAAATACCACCTCTGACTGGAGATTTTACAGTATCCTTCCCCTGCCACACCCACCAAGCCACTCCCACAGAACCGGTAGTAAAAAAATTTGAATCCCACTACTGGTGCAAACCATAAATCCTATATATGCAGATGATAATCCAATAATAGTGAAATTAAAGAGAGGAACCCCCCTAAACCTGAGACATGAAAACTTAACAAAATTTTAGCGCAACCAGTTGAAGTGCCAACAGGAATTAAAGAGCTTTTTCCAAATCAAGTTACCTGTTTAGGTAACTTAAGTCTAGCAAAGCATTCCTAAAAGGATTGCAGCATCAAATAGAAAAAAAGCTATGCAAAAACAGAATAATATTCTGTGGAAGAACTGAAGGAATTAGAATTAAGAAACAAGCAAAACCTGGTTCTGGACTTGAAACAAAGTTCAAAGATTTAAAAGAAGAAAATGAGACTTACAAGAAGTTGGGTCAGACAAAATACTGTCTTACCAACTGCAGAAGGAACAGGTCAAAGAACAATCACTTCTGTTTGTACAGTCATTGATCCAGATAAGATTGAAGAGTACCAGAATACAATACAACTTACAAAATTTATAGATCAACAAAAGGAAGTTCTCAATAAACTCAGAAAGTAAAATGAAAAGAGCAATAAAATAAAATAAAATCACAGCTACTGAACAAAGCTCAAGGATCAGATGCCATCTCTAGAATATACTACGAGATTTTTCAAGAAATTGTGTTTAATACACTAACCCTTTCAAACAGTGTTCTTTCGAAGGCAAGAATAATATTCACAGGAATTTCTCTAACTAAAAAAAGCAATATCTGTACCAAATTATAGGATTTAATACTATTGCTGAAAATCTAGAAAAGTTAATTGGCAAAGCAGTAAAAATCTATTTGTAAATCATTTTTCAGAGGTTTAGAAAAAATATAATGGCAAGGTATTTTTAAGATGAAGAAAGTAAAAACTGTCTTACTTAGAACAAATTCCAACCATTAAAATGAATTCTCAACCAAGGCTCAAATTTCAATGACTCCAAGGAAAATTAAAATAAGATATTACCAAATACAAATAATGAATTTTATATGGTCTAATCAAAGGCCAAGGACTAAATTTAAGATACTATAGGATGGAAAGAATGAGACAATCTGATGATTCCAAACAGAAACTGTATCTAGCTATTGTTTCAATTGCATTATTGATTGGATTATATCACCCTATGGTTGGTTATTTTCACTGAGAGAACAGAATGTCCAGATACATTGCACAAATATCTTGTTACTGATACAAAGAGAAAATAACTTTAAAAGAGATCATGCAATATTAATAATTGTGAGATAAAAATAGCAAAACAATCACACAAAGCTTATACACATTATTGAATATTCATTTTTATGAAGAGGAAAGCAAAAAGAAATTCACTCAATGGAGACACAACAAAATATATAGGCTCAAAAATTTGATTCTTCAATAAATTCACTCAATGGAGAGACAACAAAACATATAGGCTCAAAAATTGATTTATCAATAAGAAAAAGATAAACAAGAAGGAACACTTAAAGAGTTGACTGAATTTGAAAACCTTGTAACATAAATTTGAAATTGGCTGGGCCTTATTTATAAATTGTTGATGAACTATGATTCAAAAAATTAATCAGCTGAAGACTGTACAATTAAACAAATTCAGACAGGATTTATATACAATAGATGACAATGGAAATTTTAATGAAAAAAATACTAAATTCATACAACATATTGTATCTAGAGAAAATTGATATAAGATGTTTTACTGCTAATATATCACTCTACTACTGATGGCTAAAAAGGACAAATTGTTCTCTGAAAAGGATTAGAAATATACAGTAATTATCAAATTGGGTCATTTCTTTCACGTTTTGGCAGCAAAGTTGTAAAACTCAACAATTTTGGAAAATGATTTATAATAGAACAAAATAAATTCAAAGGTTGCATTCCTCTCCAGTTATTTTTTTTTATAAAATATTACTAAACCTTATGCTGCCACAAAGTATATTGAATTAGCTCTGTATGGGGCAACTGCATCAAGGAAATTCTGTATTTCCTCTTAGAAAATACACTCAATTCCTTCTGAAGAAGGATGGCTACTTAAGCTCTGGGACTATCTTTGTTGACCTTTGTATTTCTGGCACAGAAGTAAATCTGGCACAGAATTCAATTCAACTTGAGAATCGTGGGGTTTTTTTAAATTATAATTGTTTATATGGAATAATACTACATCCAAAATTAGTCTTTCTCTTAGTATAAAGTCTTTAATGTCTCAGTTGGACACTCCTCTAATTCTTATACTCATTTTACAATTTATACTATGCTGACTATTGATATTCATATATTGCTTTGATTATTTTCACAATAATGTGTAGTTTTTATAACAAAATATAAAAATTGGTAACCTAATTAAATCCCCCAAGTACTTCATTTTTCTCCTTTATTGCCCTTCTTTTCTGCTTTTTATTTCTCTCCCGTACATCATAATTTTATGAATTATGCATTCTTTTCTTAAAATGCTTTATAAAATATAACAAAAATAGTAAAAGATTTGGATAAATCATGATTTTATATCCACTATACTTCAATTTAGTAGTTTTTCTTAACAGTATAAAGGATAGACTTCAGAAATTAACAATTGTAAGAAAAGATCTCTATAACATTGCCTTTTGCTCTTAATCTGCAAGTGCCTATTATCTCACCTTTAAAATTAATTGACATGGGGATGTTTTGCTGAATGCATTCTTTCGTGTACATTAAAAAGGCTCCTGCTTCAGCATTCAAAGCTAAGCTAATTATTTTTAAATTATTTCTAGTTTGTTCCCAGAATTAAGTAATTAAATAATTCAGTTTGTAAATCCATAATGAATTTAGTCTTACATTGTTCCTTTTCTTCTAAACTTCTAATTTTGGTTTCATGAGAAACAGCAATAATTATCTTCAATTCTTCCAAGAGGTTGTCATATTTGAGAGCTTGAACTTTAATGATTTTTAGGTCTCTTTGAACGTGTGAATTTTCTGGCCATCTGTTTAGAAATGGTAGAAATTTCATCATTAATTGAAAGCTGATTGTTTGTTCTTCTTGGCCTAGCAATCATTCTGTTTCCCTAAAATTAGGAGGAAATGTGTATAACTTTTCTTAGGTTCTGGCTAATAATAATTTTGTTAGTTTTATTCTATCACAGTATTCTTCTTTATCATCCCAGTATGCAATTTGCGGTTTCTTTTTCTTTTTTTATGTTTTCTGCCTGGAGGATATCTGGTGCTTCTGGCTATACTAGAGTACAGTTTTCAGAATCTCCAACCAGTATGATCAAATGCTTTTGTAGGATATGAACTTTAGAATGTTGGTATAAAATACTGACATTCTGAAAATCAACATATATACTAATTCTTTGTGTGTGGGGGGGGGGGGGGGGGTATGTAAATGACTTTCTTGCACTGTTCTTCAATTCTATAGCTATACACTGAAAAAAAAAAATCCTTTTTTTTTTCAAAATGACCACATCTTTTCTTCTTGACTAGCCCTTTCCTTAGCAAATTATTTTTAAAAAATGTTTTGGGTTCAAAGTAGTAATTTTCCATTGCATGTAAGTTGTACAAGAATAAATATTCACAAAAAGTCTTCTGGTCTGTAATATTCAGAGTTAAAATAGACATATAATTGTCTATTTTACCTATGAAAATTGCAGAGCAGAAGGGTTTTGTTGTTATTGTTAAATTAATCAAACTAAATAGCAATGCATTTCCAATATGCTGTTGCCTGCCATCTGCAGCTCTAATATTTTATATTGAAGCTTAAAAAAAACCTTAATCTTGCTAAGAGCATTTTATTTAGAGTATTTTACCATTAAAGTAAAAAAAAAGTATTGGCTGCTTCCAAAAGTTCCTGAAAATTAAATTGTAAAGGAAAAAGACTTAACACAGCATCCTTTGAACAATGACTCATGCCTGATCCACTTCTGAAGATATATGTAAGTGGGAGGAGGTTTCCACGTGCACATGCTTAGCTGGATAAAGAATTACATGTGCACAAAATGATTAAAGTACATGTGATTCTTTAATCTAATTCAATGGGTGATAATTAATTCTAAAAGTCAGCATCCTACTGATCATCTGTTCATTAGTAAAAGCTGAAATTTGGATTCTATCTTCTTATTAACCATTGTATGTCTTAACAAGATAAAGATGAATTGGATTCAGAGCTGTCAAGAGCAGAACTCTACAATCCTGACAGTTGGAAAGATGGAAGATTATTTTCACTGACTTCCCTAATGCTGCCTACTATGCACCCAACTGAATGATTAGACTATTCTTCAGAATTGTGAGTTAGACAGAAATAGCAATAGCCCTTAGACTTATATACCACTTCGCGGTGCTTTACAGCCCTTTCTAAGCGGTTTACAGAGTCCACGCATTGCCCCCAACAATCTGGGTCCTCATTTTACCGACCTTGGAAGGATGGAAGGTTGAGTCAACTTTGAGCAGTGAGACTCGAACTGCCAAACTGCTGGCAACTGGCAATCAGCAGAAGCAGCCTGCAGTACTGCATTCTAACCACTGTGCCACCATGGTGCACTCATAAAGCACTGAGTATCAGTATAATCCATAAAGCATAGGTATCAGTATAATCCATTCTCTTGATTTCTTCTACTAACAGAAGAAGCCTGTGCATGAAATATGTGAATGAAGACTCAGTCATCCAGGCCAAAAGTGTGTAAAAGTTCAGTTATGGCAACTGGACCAAACTTTGTTAATCTGAGGTGTTTCATTGCTCATCCAAGCAACTTCATCAGTCACAGCAAAATTGTTAGGGAGAGACTCAGCTAGTTATTGGAATGTACCAAATCTTGCCACACCAACTTCAGGAGTTTCTCCCCAAAATGTGTTGCAATATGTGAATAAAGACTCAAACATCCAGGCCAAAGTGCCTAAAGGTTGAATGAAGTTGCTTGAATGAGCAACTGTTCATGAAAGGGCAACATAGAATCAAACCTCACCCGCACAGACCATTATCATTGTTAAGCAAACAGTGTTGGAAAATGTTTGTGTTTACTGTGGATGGGAACTAATCAAGGAGAGATTCAGCCTGGAATTTTGATTCATTATTTATTTTTCACACTCCTTTTAGCTCTTCTCTCTCAATCTGGCAATTATCAACCTTCTATTTCCGGGGAAAATACTATGGATATTCTGTAGATCAATCAGTTCAGTATTTATTATTCTCATGCCTATATAAAATAAGGAGGAGAACACTTCTGTCATGATTTTCAAGAAAAGCTTTGGGCTTTGTGCAAGCACACCTTTCTGCAGTTCATTAAAAAAGATTATTATTTTTTTGGCCAGGCTTTAAGAATCTTACTAATCTTAATAAGTCTTAAGAACTGCTGTTTGTTAAGTATCTTAACTCAAGATATTTAAGTTCTTAAGGATCAGAAGTAATCTACAATTAAAACCTTCCCTCCTTTTTTTCTTAGCTCTCTAATATAGCATTAACAGCCAGGGCTAATCTAACAATATGGGAATTTTAATTGCTCCCCTAGGTGACAGATAGATGATAGATAGACAGATAGACAGACAGACAGACAGACAGATAGATAGATAGATAGATAGATAGATAGATAGATAGATAGATAGATAGATAGATGATAGATAGATAGATAGATCTCCTTCTTTAAAGTAATGCCTAACCTTCCAATTGTGATACATTTTTGTTTTAGCTTCTCCCTATGAGCTAAGGTGTCATATACTTATGTTAATCAGTATGTTAATGCAAGGAAATATTGGTGCTCTACTAGCTTTGTTTTATTTCAAAGAAACATACACCAAAAAGTTAACCCCAAATCTGTCATATCTGTTCCAAAGTGAAATTATTCATTGAGCAGAAGGAGGACTTCAATTCTGCTGAAAATGAACATATTTTTAATCTGTCGATACCTGGATAAGACACCGCCTGTGAATTCTATTTATACACTGTGCTAAATTCCAAAGAAGTTAGATGTATAAATGGGAATCAACCAATTATATTCAGCTATTTCAGAGAAAATGGAAGCAAATATTGTGAGCTATCTTTAACTGGAATGCCAGCCTGCCCACAGCTAAACTCTCACAAGTAATTTTGTGATACATCCATGTGGGCACTCAGAGGCAATGCTTATGTTTTATCCATCTGTTCTTGACCCTCCTACATATGTCCACTAAATTTTATATATATCCAATCTATGCCAAAGCTGTGCAGTGCTTGAAGCTGTGCAGGACCTCTCACTTTGGCAAAGGTCTGTGTCAAGCTGCTTCAGTAAGCACTGCCCTCTCATTTCTAGAAGCAAAGCATAGAACTATGAAAGTTGGGGAAAGTGCAGAGAAGAGCCACTTTAGGATGATTGATGGCCTGGAGACTAAAACTTCTGAAGATTAAAACATATGATGGTTGCAGGAACTGGGTATGGCTACTTTAGACAAAAGCACTGGGTGACATGATAACAGTACTCCAGTATTTGAGGGGCTGCCACAAAGAACAGAAGGGGGTCAACTTATTTTCCAAAGCACCAGAAGGCAAGATAAGAAACAGTGGATGGGAACTAATCAAGGAGAGATTCAGCCTGGAATTAAGGAGAAACTTCCAAACAATTAATCAGTAGAATGGGTTGCCTTCAGAAAGACAGCCACCTGTCTGAAATGGTATATGCTTGAGCAGGGGATTGGACTAGAAGACCTCCAAAATCCCTTCCAGCTCTATTCTGATTGATTGGACATATATTACTTCATTTCAAGTCTTTGCCTGAAATTGTAAGGCAAAGCTTGAGGTGAAGCAAAGATACACAGGCCTCAAACAGATCCCACTGAATTCAAAAGCCTTACAATCCTCCACTCTTTTTCTCTCATCTGTACACACTTCAAACCATGAGTAGAGGATTACATATTATGCAATATGACAAGCAATCCAGTGACAAGATTCTCCTGCCCTTGAACTATTACTTCTTCCAAATATTCCAATCAAAATGTTATTTTTTATTTTTCCAACCCAACACATTTCAGAAAGAAATAGCATCAAGGGGATTGGTATTGAGCCAGAAAGGTTGGGGAACTTTGGGCTACCACATCAATGGAAAAGAGAAAATTCATCATTAAAAAAGAGTATAAGGGATATACATTTGCATAATGGTCAATTGATACATGTGATGTGGATAAGCTATCACTATAAAGACAAATTTAGAATTTTTGTCAATGGTGTGGGCTATGCTTTAGATTTTGTTTTAAAAGGATCCTTCTCTTTTCCATTGATGTGGTAGCCCAAAGTTCTTCAACTTTTCTGGCTTTGCGGACTGGCAGGGGAGGGGAGAGGATACTACTTATGCAAACAGAGTGTGTGTGCACATGCTCGCCCACTGTTTTTGCAAATGGGGATGCATGCACAAGCTCATTGGCCACTTTCATGGCCTGGTTCCAAATGGCTCATGGACCAGTAATAGGACGCAGCCTAGGGCCTACAACTAAGACTACAGTGCTAGACCAGTTACTACCATGCTGCTTGCACTGAGTACTAATCTAACTATGGCCTAAGACTGTCTAGAATCTTGGGCAAAATTTTTCTCTCTATTCATCTAAGTAGGTATTCAATGTGGTCTCCAGCAGATGCCAAATGTGTCATAGTGCTTTTCTTGTGCCTTGTCTTGTATTCCTTTCTCTCACGATCCATTCCTTTGGATTGCCGCACATTTCACTTAGACATAAATGCTCATTTGCCTCAGAAAAATGTGGGCTTACATATTTGTGTGTGTCTACAAATGCAAGAGAGAGAGAGAGAGAGGAATTAATAGAATAAGCCTCTTCAACTATGTACATGATCAACCAGATGCCCCCAGCTATAAAATGAAGACAGATGAAGCAGCATCTGGAGTCCCGGAAAATTCTGGAAAGCCAATGTGTCTGCCAATCCTATTTAATTTTTGTTCAGTTTTATCTTAAAATCCCTTTGATCCAGCCACTCCCATGTTGTGGTTCTAGGCCTCTTACAAACACACAAATGACACAAATTTACACAAATGACATAAAAACATCTATGATTACATACACAAATTACAAACATGAATGCAAATGAAGTAAGTTATGCCCATTGTCCAAACTGCTTTGATAACAGTGGAATATTGGAGGTAAAGTTTGGAATAAAAGAATTTGCCTGTTGCAGCCACAATCTACCAAATGAAGGTCTGGGAAATCAAGGGTTGTTTTTATACTGACAAATATTCAGAACCAGCATTTGCCCATATTAAGAGAAAAGTTTTGTCGGAATGTAGGTTTTATACTTTGGAAAGATTTTTCTCAGTTTCTTTATTGCTGCTTTTCCAAAAGGCTCTAAAGATGTGGTTTTTGTCAGCAGGCTTGCGGACTTCAAATGGAGATGGAGTTGATCAAGTGGTTGTCTTGATTGTGTTGCTGCTGCCATGGGGGTGTGTGGGGAGTATGATTTTTATGTTGTGGAGTTTTAATGTTGTAAGCTACCTAGAGTCACCTGTGTGTGAGTTTGGCGCCCATATAACTTTGTTTAATAAATACAAAAATAAATAGATGAGGGAGGAAATTAAGAAAAATTTCACCAGGGCTTTGTTTGTTTAGTTGGTTGGTTGGTTTTTGTTTTTAGCAATTGCTTAGCACCTAGTGAAGAATGATAAACAAAACAATGAGAGATTAAATTAGAAGAAAGACCAAAAAACTACAAGGGAGAAGCAAAACGGAAAGAAAACAAATCCAGTCTTTTAATCCTATTCTTTGTCTTCATGAAATCTGAGATCACATTCCACAACATGCTGGCTGTAAACTTCAGTTAGCAACCAGATGTGGTACACTGTATATTCATATTATTTATTATATTTTTATACTACCTTTATTACTTTTATAAGTAACTTGGTGTGGCAAATATACACAATCCTTAGCTTCCATGCCTGAATCAATCTGTAACTGTTTTGAACATACGGTGTCATTTAAGTCTTAGAGGGCTACAACCTTGATTCCTCTAACCTGAATACTGTACCTTGTGGTTCTTATATAAATTAGAGTTATCCAGATTAAAGGGATCAAAACAATTGTTTTGAAGGATCAAGGGGATCAACAAGACTGCTAATCAAAATCTTCAGTAAAAGAACAGTGCCTGGGGAGGATAACAATGGTGCTCTGCATGAACTCACGAACAAAAGAATTGTGCTTGTTAGGAAAATGTTTCTATATTATTGGAACTTTTAAAAAAGATTAAAACTAATACAAACTAACATGAAGTAAGGAATTTTTAAAAAAAGCAAATAGAAAATAATTCAAGACAAATAGAAAAGAAAAAGAACATAACAAAGAAGTGGCTTTTGATATTCCTCCCAGCAGTTGAAAAGTGCAATTATATTTCAATCTCTCTGTCAAAGTACATCATAATACTTTTCTTTCTATCTATCTAACCATCATAGCCATAAATCACAAGTTCATTTTAGCAGGACATCATTGAGTTAAAGAAATTCAGTCTGATTCTGATAACTTTCATGAGAATATTCATCAATTTGGAATTTCCTCTACATTCAATTCATGAAAATGTATGTTTAGCCTACCTGTAACTGTACATTGTTCCTCGTCATGTTTATTTATATTATCCTGTAAGAATAAGACGTCTATAGTTACCTGGTTAGCTGAGTAGAACTGATGCAAATCGTATTGTGAGTTTCTGCACAATTTCAATTTCACTAGATATGGTTGCATTCTTATTTATTGGTCAAGTCTTAAATTATTATATTGACACAGTATTATTTCTAAAGGATTATATCATCCAGAACTAATTATAGGGTCTTTTCTGGCAAAGTGCTCAGAATTGAAGAAGAGGAATAACAAACCCAGGATTAAGTAACAATTTACTGATCCTTCTTCTGTATGTTCTCTATGCTGCTTGTAATATAACATGAACATATTATAGTTCTATAATCAGTTATGAGCTTGTAGAAGGAACCAACCAAATTGTTTAAATTTTAAGCATCTTCATGCATATCCTGCAATACATTTACTTCATGATAGTAAATTACAGCAGGCTAATTTTCTATAAGAGAGAGAGAGAGAGAGAGAGGTTCTAGTAGTTGAAGAAGCAGGAGATTTAGAAACTGCTTTGACTCCCTTGTTTCTCACTCTCACGTACATGTTACTTTCACCAACACCAACATTTCAAACCTTTCTGAAGATAAGGCTACATATATTTTTACAGCATATGTGTAGAATAACAATGCCATACTTGAATTATGTTACAGAAAGCAGTAAATCTCATGGCCAAACAATTGTCCCTTGAAGTATACAACTTTCTTAATCTGGACTCATTTGAACTCCCAGTAAAGCAAATCATTGTCGTTGCATAACATTTCTCAATTCTAAAGAAAGCTACCTTCAGTCAGAAGAAACAAAATTGCTGCCATCAAATGAATCTACAGTGTAATTAAAGATCACTCTGGATCTTCATGTTTTTTGCGTCCTCTAGGGTAGCTAGTACCTTCTGCTTCAATGTGTGCCTTTTGACTCCACTGTCAATCCAGAACTTCTACTCTCCTAGGGTTGCCAGCATCATAGTGTCCCACCTTAACATAAATTTAACTGGTCAGTTACTAGAGATGTCTCAGTTGCAGCCCTTTTCCTTCTCTCATCATTTTTCTGGGTTTGGAAAAAGCTTACAGTTAATCATCAAGCAGGGAAGAAAATTGTCTATGGCACTTGGATGTGCCAATGTCTAATAATGAATGCATTTCCCAAATCATCTTGAGGTTGAAAATCAAGATGATTAAAGCTATTCTGGCTTCTCTTTTATACGCCATGCATTTTTTAAAAAGCACGGTTGTTGCTGAAACATGATGCCCTTCTAGTTTTTGAGGGGGGTGGGAATACATTTTGTAAAAAAGATCTTGCAGTCCTTGCTATGAGAGTCTAACCGACAGAACAAGCTGCTAGAAACTTTAAGCCTGAGAATCTGTGCGCCACTAAGACTCTTGCCTTTCAAGGAGGGCTCTTTGCCCTCCCCAAACAGAAATACAACCCACTTTAAATGCTACCCTTGCCTATGCTGCATGGTAGCCAAGGCCCCCTGTTGATAGGAATAATTTTACTCCGCTCTCATTGGGCAAATTATTTCTTCGTCGCCTTCCTCTGAAGGACGACGCGAGGAAAAGCATTGTCTTCCATTGCTACAGAGTGCTGAGAAAACTCTGTGGCTCTTTTGCTCTGCAAAATGCAGCCCAGCCACCTCGCTCTTTAATGCAGACCAGCATAATGGAGCAATTCGCATTCTGTGCTCTGTTTATACAAAATATTGTAACTTAATAAACCAAATTTTTCTCTGTGTGTGGGAATGTGCGTGTGTGAATAAAAGGAAATTCTATTTTAACAAAAGTGTAGTGCATGCACATGTACTGTAGGTCAGGGCTGTCAAACTCCCAGCCTGTGGACCAGATGCATCACATGCTGGCCATGCCCATGCCCGGTTTAGCGAAGGGGGGGAAATGTCCCAGTAAGTCACATGACTCCATCGTGACAATGTGAGTTTGACACCCCTGCTGTAGGTGATTGAAATGCAAGCCAAAACATGGACCAGTACGCTTTTAATAATCCAAATGATTGGATTGTTGATATTTCAGTAAGACACTTTGGGGTTAGTTCTTTTTTAGTGTTTTAGTTCCTTTACTAGAAAACTCTTTGATGGTGAAAGAAAAAACAAATAAATTGGACGTAGTCCAATTCTATCTGTGTAAATAAAATTAAACCCCACTGATTTTAATGGAACTTACTGCTAGGTTTATGTGGAAAATTGGCATCTTTAACCTTTATAAAATTGTAGAGGGGAAATTCAAACAGCAACTCCATTGAACAAATTACAAATTGTAGATAGTCATTCAAGTTATTGTTCCTGAGCTCATGTTTACAAAGAGAGGGGGAAGCGGGGGAGGGAAGGAGAGAGAGAGACAGAGAGACAGAGACACACAGAGAGAGATTTGTTGTGTTTGCTTATTTAATTCAATCTGGACAAGGAGCTTATTTCTTTCCTTGGGAGAAAGTCCATATGGTTGACCAGGTCAACTCTCCATTGATTGATGGAGAAAAGCCACACACCCCTCCCCCACAAAATTTTGGAAATTCCTTTGAGAAAAAACAGGATTGAGTTAAAAGCTTTCCTCCCCTGGCAAAGAGAAGGAGATCCAGACCCATGAACCACAAAAAACTGGGGTGACAAGTACAATCATTATTGCAGCTCCAGAAAAGGTTCTTTCTATGTGTGTAGCTCTCCAACTGTGTTGTGAACAGGAAAAATTCAAACAGATGGCAATGGCATTATTTGGAATTCTGATGTTTTGGTAATATCAGTTTGAGGAAAGTTGCAGCAGAACACAAAAGAAGCTTGCTGAAAATAACTTTTAAAAGTTCAATGTGTGTGTATGTGTATTTGTGTGTAGAAAGAGAAGTTCTTATTAAATAAGCAGAATTTAGGGTTTTTTATTTATGAATCTTTGGTGGTTACTATCTGAGTACTCATTAAGAAAAGCAATATTTCCACTTTATTACTGATAACAAAACTGCATGTAGGAGTGTATTTCAAATATATTTATGAAGGATAAAATCAGAACATGCATATTTAATCCTTTTTTTTTTAAGTCATCACCTTTGTGCTTTCAGAAGTATCTGCCTTCTGGGTTTGATCTGAATGGATCTTATTTGTTCACAACTTTAATAACTGATAATTGAATGGATTATTTTGTTTCTTGTTTAGCTTTCAGAGTCTTTTCTTTATGAGAGCAAATTTTTATATTGCCTAGCACAAAACAAAGCACAATATGCTGCCATGATAAAATAATTAAACTTGAAAATTAGCAACAGTAAAGGGAAATATGACTCCATGGCCATTTCTGAAGATCAATGCAAATACAACTTCTCTATATTGGTTCTTTTCATTATTCTTATGCTTGTCTCTCCCTGGAAATGGAAATAATCCACTTAGAAAATTGAGGGCAACAGATCCTTTCCTCTGCCATTGAATACCAGAATTTACAGAAAGAGGTTGGCCGTAAATCCTTAAACGTCAAAGTCAATAAGAATTCTGTCCCTAATTTCAGGGGGATTAACATGTAGCTGTTGTATAAAGAATGACTATGCTAAAGATGAAGCAAAATCCTCAATATGAATTCTCAAATTAGTCTGACACTGTAATCATAGTTGGGCACAAAAGGCCTTTCAAAATTTTCTTCTATATTTGTGAGCAAGAAAACCTATATAAATAATTTCTTGAATTTGTGTGTGTGTGAGAGAGTGTGTGTGTGTGTGTGTGTGTGTGTGGGAGGGAAGGAGGGAGTGTAGGGAGATATAATCTGATAATTTTTAAAGAGTAGGATGTTCCCTTGGCAATGACTGATACATTACTAATGAAAAGATCCCCAGAGAGAGTCTTTTGCTTTGGTATTAATGGAAGTAAGGCAATTGTAGAGGGATGATCAAATAACGAAAGCAGGATACTCACACCCAGATCATTTGGTTGCCTTGTGACTCAATTAGTATAAGACTTCCATGATATTTTCTCTGAAATACTTTATTTTCAATTATTCACTAGGCCAGATTTTCTGTCATTTAACTAAATGAGACTGGTGGGGGGAAAAACATACTAGGGTTTTTTTTTCTGCTTAGCATTAGTATTACTTCAGCAAATTTGGTGTTTCTCTCAACTATAAAAGCAATGGTTGGAGAAGTATGGGGGGAGGATAACTTATGCTTACTCCAAATATTTTCTTTTCTTTTTTTTACAGCAACATCTTGGGAGCTTTGAGAAGGGTGGACTTCAACTCCCAGAATTCTCCAGCTAGCAACACTGGCTGAAGAATTCTGAGAATTGAAATCCATTCCTTTTAGACCTGCCAAGATTGAAAAGCATATTTGATGCTCATTCAATTGTGAAACACACAATTGAAAAAAAGCATCATGGGAATTTCTGTAATAAGACACTGTAGATAGTCCATCAGTCAGCTATTGACTATTAGAGTGAGTTTGGCCTAGTGATTAAGGTGCTGGATTAGAAACCAGAAGATTGTGAGATCTAGTTCCACCTTAGGCATGAAAACCCAGCTGAGTGACTATGGGCTAGTCACTCCCTCTCCACCCAACCCACCTCACAAGGTTTTTGTTGTGGGAAATATAGGGGGAGGAAGGAGTATTGTGTGTGTTTGCTGCCTGGAGTTACTTATAAAGACAGGATAATCAATCAATCAATCTCCAAACCATTATCAAAAGAAGTTAATAAAGCATTGCAGAACAGAGAATTTTCAATGGACTTCTTTTTTTCTTGCGTCAGGTCATCTGGCCATTCAGAAGTTGCTGAAATACAACTTCCAGCAGCTCCACATAGGATAGTGAAGGATTCTGGGAGTGAAGGATTCTGGGAGATATGGTTCAACATCATGAAGTTGTGGGTGCTCCAAAACTGGAGGTTTTTAAGAAAAGATTGGACAATCATTTGTCTGAAATGGTATAGGATTTCCTGCTTGAACAGGAGTTTGACTTAGAAGACGTTCAAGGTGCTTTCCAATTCTGTTATTCTGTTAACATCTTGGAGACGACACATCACACATTACTCCAAATTACTTTGCTACTTTCTTATGACTTTCAGGATCATCACCATTATCCCATCAGAAAAGCAATTTGTTTTGTTTTAAAGCTTAGTTCTTAAACAATTCTAAAATTGACTTCTTTTATATATTGCCTTGCTGCAATCTCTCTTACTTAATTTGAATAAATCTGTGTGCCCAAATGTGTCTGTGTGAATAATATCAAAATACACTTGTAATTTTTATGAGTATTTCATATTTAATATGCATTGCTAGATTTTCTGTGTAGATAGCAAGAAGGCATGGTCTTACACCTGTGCTGCTTGCAGATTCACCTCTTTTTGCACTTGAGCTTAGGGAGTCAAGCTAATTATATCAAATCATGATATAATTAGATCTGAAGCTGATTTGGAACTGCAGAAAATGAAACATTGGAGAAATGCTTGTCTTTTTTCTTTAAAAAAAATGAACAAACTGTCAGGAACTGTTTTGTTTCTGAATGCATAACAAACAATTCCTAGCACAATGCCAAGCTACAAGAATATCTAATTCATCCATACTATGGCTGCCTAGTCTTGCATTGACGTGTTTCCTTGACGTTTTCCTACTGAAGCCATCAATTTGGAAAGGTTTTATTTTGATTTCAGTTAATATATTGTCCAAATCACAGTGTTGCTAATGCTGGCAAAAATTTGCTGGAATGATAAATAGTTCTATAATGCAAACCATAATGATACATAATCAGGGGTGGTCATAACTACAGTAAAAAAAACTGAAGATGGTGCTACATGCATAAGAAACAGGCTAAGTTTGGATCTCACCTTTGTTGACACCATCTTGAATTTTTTGTACAAACCTTGCAGATACCTCTGTAAATATGGCTTGTTTTTACCAATTCAATCACAGTTTTGTTTGATTCAGTTAGTGTCACTGGTCATAGGGAATATTTGCTGTGCAGGGAATTGTGTGTTGAGGCACTAGGCTTGGGCTTTTCAACATCTTATGCTAAATTGTGGTATCCAAACATCTCTCTCTCTATCTTTGCATCCACAAGAAAAATAATATTTGACTATCTTTTCCATTTTAAATGCATCCTCATATTGCAGATAACTGATTTGCCTTGGAATTGAAAACAGCGCATGATCAGATTCTGATAACAGATTTCTGTTATAACATAAAACAGAGTTTCCATGCTATAACATATTCTGTACAGGGATTCTGTACTGTGTGCTAAATAGGGAAATATATAGGCCAATTCATAGGTTAGCTGACCCAGGCTTTTTTAACCAAAATACTGTGAAAGATAAGACAATGTTTGAAATTTCCATATATTTTAATTTTCACAATTGTCTTCTTTGTGGGTAATCCATGGATTTTCCATTTTTCGTGGTATTTTGGTTAAAATGTTGAGGCCTCTCTGCAAATGGACTTACACATGAGTATATGTTGGATATAAGGATACTTTTTAAAAATATTACTGTACACACTCACAAATAAGCCCATTCATAGATCAGACCCAATCAAAAACAATTGGGGGGGGGTTGTATTTTAACACTTAATATTCTTGGATTTTTTTTCCTGTGGAAAGATTCTTCTCACTTATGCATAATGTAGTTTGATTGAGCCAAAATTATAGCTGAGAAAATCTTTTGTCACTTGGTTGAAAGGCTGTCAGATGACAAGCACTTGACATGCATAGAGTCATTATTTCATAAATATTTCTTTTTGCATTGCTTAGAGTAGATAGATAGATAGTCAGACAATAGCTAAATACCAAAAAGATCTCTGGGCTTTGAGATTATTTAAATTGCATATCAAAATCTATCTAAGGCAAGGAGGTTTATGTTTCTTCCAAAGTTTACACTTGAAATATATTGATATAAAAAAAAAAATTGTTAGCTGACATTCTCTCTTTCTGTCACATTATCTACTGCATGACTTGATAGGTAAACTGACATCATAAGAGGGAGTTTCAGCTCTTAAATGACCCACTCAAATCCTTGAATCATTACAAGATGCAAAGCCAGGTGCTTATTCTTAAGGCAATCATGGGCATACTTCTCTCACATTGAAGTGGCAATGCAGTGTTTTTTTTTTAAAAGAGCAGCCCCTTTTTGTTCCACGCCCCCCTGAAAAACAAAATCGCCCCCTGGGGGTCGATATCACCCAGGTTAAGAACCACTGATCTAAACCACAGTGTCAAATTCGATCATATCACGTGACATTTTGCGATGTCTCACAATATTTTTTTGCCTTTACGGAGCTAGGGTGGGCGTGGCCTGCCCAGGATGAATCCAGCCAGTGGGCCACCAGATTGATACTCCTGATAACTCTGACTGCTTGCAATTTTCACTTGTTAAACATGGTGTTTCAGGTGGAAGGAATTTATTATTATTATTATTATTATTATTATTATTATTATTATTATTATTATTATTATTATTATTATTATTGTTATTGTTAGTGTTAGTGTTAGTGTTATTAGTGTTATTAGTGTTATTAGTGTTATTAGTGTTATTAGTGTTATTAGTGTTATTATTATCTTTAGTTTGATTCATAGCCTTTGGGGCTGGTTGATAGTTCAACAGCCTGAGTCCTAACCAAGGACCTAGGAACTGTTCAGGTAGCATCGGAGGATATAAACTGTTCCAAGTAGTAGTTGTTGTTGTTGCTATTATTATTATTATTTATTAAATTTATAATGCCGCCTATTCACCCATGGCGACTCGATTACCTGCTTTCTTCCCAGCAACCTATGAAGAACAATCTGGGACCATGCATCACATTCCTTTTTTTAAAGTTTTAGAGACCCTCTTCCTATTCCATCACTGGTTCTCCCCAAGTGCCCCATTTTAAAAATATCAGAATTAAAAACATGTTAATTTTGTTCCTCTCTTAACAAGCTGCTGCATTTTCATTTTTCCTACCATAACAGTATGGCTATTATTTCCAAAAATACATACAGTATTTTGGCTGTGGATCTGTATGAGAATACCTTTAGTATTATGTGTTATCTGTCTCTGGTTTAAAGAAAGCAGAAGCCAGACTAATGGAATGTAACATTTAATTCTTCTTTCTGAGCCTTCACTACATTTTTTTTTCTTTGTCTACAGAACATTTGTACCACGACCACTGCATTTTTACATTTCTTCTTCTTAGCTTCCTTTTGTTGGGTTTTGACCGAAGCGTGGCAGTCATACATGGCTGTCACTGGAAAAATTAGGACACGGCTCATAAGGAAACGCTTTTTATGCCTTGGATGGGGTGAGCTCTTGTTATTCAGCTGAGATTTTTCTTTTTCAGCTTAGTGTTTTTGCATGAATAACCTTTGGAATATGAATGCTTGTTTCAAGAATCTTGGCAGGTAGTAAGGAGATTGTACTGTTCAAATACTGAATATCAATACTGGAATATTGGTAGAATAGCAAGCAAGCATATTATTTAATTCCATTGATTTGCTTCCAGGTCTGGCTGGTAATGAATGTTCCATAGTTTTCTAAAGTTTATCGTACTATAACTGACCATCTTTAGAAGATTTTCTGTAAAGATGGTAATATGTAGACTTTTCAAAGCATAACTGTGTCTGTGATCAAAATCAATCCATTTTTATGCTATATCTTTGTTATATACTATATCAAATGCTTTTGTGACTTACTGATGGGATTGGTCACAATGCAGGATGGGATAACAGGAGTAGTTGACAAGTTAATGGTAGGTGAAGGATATACTTGAGTTATTGCTGGTGAAAATATTATTTCCATATAATTTATATCATAAAGCATGCTTTTTTCATCCAAGCATGAAAAGCAATAAGCACTGTGATTCTCACGAGTAATCCCTTCTAAAGAAATTTTAGTGATAGCCACAGTAAAACTGTAGCTGGAGGTCACCTAGAGCTACCAGATAAGGGATGCAAAAAAATCCAGATTAACATTAGATAGCAGCAAAGAGATAGAGGCAATTTGAATGCATTGGATTCAATTCTTTTAGCCCACCGCTGGAAACCTATCGAACCTTATATATCTTTCAGTGGTGAAATTATTTACACATTATAACTATGTCCTGAAAGCCAAAAACCGTATGGACATTAAGGCAACCAAACAGATCAAAGAAAGAGGTTTCTGGCCCAGGTAACACCATTTGCACACCGAAATAGAGTACAGATAGGAACCAAATAGGGAACAAATCAATGAACTGAGAATAATTACTAGCTCTGTAAGGTTTCCAGACATTTTAATTATTTAAGTAATAGCTGAGAAAGGCTGCCTTTGTGCTGTCATGACTTCCAAAAACCATTTCTTCAGAATCGATCGCAAAGTCTCCCAAGCTGTAGTTGCTTGTCTTCTGGGTATAGATAGGCATTGTAATGATCCACAGCAATAAATTAGCTGTATACCAAAGCCTTTCTATCACCTAACTCATGATACTGAATATGCTTCTTTATATATTATTTAAAATATCTTATTAGGAAATATTTCAGAATCCCATTTTACTGCTTTTTTTCCATCTTTTTTTTTTCCAGAAAAAAGGGCAATATGGCCTTGGAAAAAAATGAGGGAAATGTCTTGTTTTTTGGGGAATGGCAAATAAGCATAAGAAACAAAAGGGATATGAATAGAGAAGCAGTATGCCTAAGTTTCATTGTATGAAAATCCCCAACCACAGGTTTTGTGGCACTATATGGGTATGAGATGGCTAGCAGGATGGTCTTTAGTTGTGCAGATCATTATGTACACAGGGAAATAACACTGGATTTTTTTCTTGCAGGTTTACCAGCATTGGTTGTGGCCATATCAATAGGTTTTACCAAGACTAAAGGCTATGGAACCACTCAATAGTAAGTCATTCTATCATAATACATCTTATTTTCTAGGAGAACTCTTACATTCCTGTTTACCACATTGCCTGCATTTGGCTATTTGACTGTATCCCGATCTGAGGGTCTTTAAAAGTAGCCCTTGGTTCCTCAGTTCTCTGAGGGAGGTGCGACAGAAACAATCATATATAGTCAATAGCTCTCTGTAGAATTTGACATGTTTTTGCCTTCATGGGCAACAAATCACAGAATGATTTTCAGTTTTCCTGTTCTTGCCTGGCAGCTCAATTTGAATAACCATAAAGAAAAGGAAATGTGCACTGGAACAACACCATATAATAACACCATTGTCTTGCTTAATTGTGGTTTCTTGAATTATTGTTAGTTGGGACATTACATTTTGAGCATTACATCATGATTTTTAAACCCCAATGGGTAGACTTACACAACAATCAAAGCAAAAACCAACTGAACAACATCAAATAACCCGAGAGGCCGAAAAAGGCAAAAGTCAATCATTGTGTAACTAGTGTAGCATTTGTTTCTTCCTGTATTGTTGTTTCACAGGTTTGGGATGGAAGGGAAAAGACTTAACTGTTATGAAAATTATAAGTAGAACATTTTGGTCCCTTTGCACTCAGAGCAAAGATAATTGTGAATATGGAAAGAGGACTCATTCCAGTACCCTATCAAATATAGATGAAGTTAAGACTGAAAGCATTAGAAGCTACTGATGAATAAACATCCACATCAGCTTTTGTAGCCTTGGATGAAAACAGCACTTATATTGGATATTTATTCATGTTCTGGGTTTTGGTAAAGGATCAGAAGCTTGTCAAGACTCTACCTTATATCAATTCTGGTCAAAAAAAATTTTTTAACGTTTTAATTGAGGGCTGAATCATTTCTGCAGGGCTAATCTGTTAAGTGGGTGGGTAGAGCTAAAGCAAGAAGTAGGATCACAACAACTCTTTTTAACTGTCTTTCTGACAGCTTTCTCTGCCTTTCTTCAAAGGATCAAGTTACAGAGAAGGGAGGAACAGCTTCTGTTCAGAGGCTGGAACTGACTTCTTCTAAAACGATTTTGAAATTAGGCTGGGAACTATATATAGTCCTAGCATTCCAGAAGGCAATGAGTAGCCTTTTTAAAAAAAACAGGTGCTTGATACGTATTGCAATTGGATAGCGAGTGCTTAGAGAGCTTTTTTCACATTTGTCTGGGATGGTTATGTGGGCAATTGAGTGGTGTATTAGAGATTATATTTTATACTGAGCTTTTAGATTTGACACCAAGCAGAGTTGGTTGTATTGTTGGAACAGAAGGATGGATGGGTGGGCGGCAGGGGTGAAATTCAACCACCTCGCACCACCTGGGAGATGTGGTAGGGACAATTTGAATTGGTTGGCCCCGCCCACACCCGCCTGCCTTCTTCCTTTTCGAGACTGAGTCCCACCAAGCCACGCACCCCAAGCCACACCCAAAGAGCCGATAGGGAAAAATTTTGAATTTCACCCCTGGTGGGCGGGCAAACAGATGGACGGACAAACAGATGATAGATAGATAGATAGATAGATAGATAGATAGATAGATAGATAGATAGATAGATAGATAGATAGATAGATAGATAGATAGATAGATAGATAGATAGTCAGACAGACAGACAGACAGACAGACAGACAGACAGACAGACAGACAGACAGACAGACAGACAGACATGATAGATATGATAAATATGAGGTAGAGGGAGGGAGGGAGGGAGGGAGGTAAGTGACCTTAGTTCATCCATTCCTGCCAGAGATGAAAAATGACTTGATCCTCACCACATTTGCAGCTGCTAAATGAAAGAATGACAATTCCTGAAGTATGGGGAGATGCAGTATCTCCCTAAAGGCCATTCAGTTTAAAGGGATTAACAGCTCCTTATTTTGTGAAGAGTCCTACATGCGCTCTGCAGAACTCACTAGCCTGATTTCATCACATTAATAACTTTAATTTAATGCCTGTGGTGTCTTAAGTCAGGAAGTGCTCTGAATTGTAAATTATCATCAAAGAGCTATTTAAATATTTATATGGAATAAATTCAAGGCTACAGCCTTATATTTCAGATATACCTTTCCGGGATAACAACTGAGGGAATGCAGTGAGCTTTCTGAGTCAACATTGATAGGTTTGCACTGTTAACTTACCAAATGTATTTAAGATTGTATCCCTTTTTCTTTGGAAATGAAACACAATTGATCTTTCTCTTCCTTTGTTTTTGGCCTCAATATTTCTCCCTCCTCCAAATGTACTGCAGCAAAAGAGGTGGGGGGAATTATCTCAAACAGATGAATGAATCTTGCACTGGAACCAGTGGTGGGATTCCAATTGTTTTACCACTAGTTTGGTAGGCATGGCTTGGTGGGCATGTTTGGCCTAACAGTGACATGCAGCTTTCCCCACACCAGCTGAGACCCGCAGTGTCAATCAGCTGAGAGGATGAAGAAGAGAAAAGCGCAGGGGCGGGTGGGAGAGCCAATCCTGCATTTTTCTCTTCTTTTTTCTCTCAGCTGACTGTTAACTGATGGTCTGCTTTTTTTTACTACCAGTTTGGTTGAACCAGTCCGAACTGGTAGTATACCACCACTGACTGGAACTAGATCTCTCAATTTCCCAGCAACACAATCCTTGTTTCAGTGGACTGAGAGAAAGGGTTGTGGGGTTAAAAAAAAAAAAAAAAAGGAACGAGATCAGATTGTGTGGCCTGCCTTTTCTTTGAGGTTATTCTCCTCAGTGTTTCTAAACCCTGGTAATTCTAAGATGTGTGGACTTCAACTCCCAGAATGCCCCAGCCAGCATGGGGAGTTGAAGTCCGTGCATCTTATAGAGTTGCCAAAGTTGAGAAACACTGTCTTCTTTGGTTGAAACCCTTAAAAGATATTTTAATATGTGGAGGATTAGCACTGGAATAGGAGTTGTAAAGGCTGTTTTTAAAAAATCTGCCCATCCTATCCTTATAAAAGCTTCTTTTAAAGAAAACCCAAAATATTTTCTTCAAACTGTAATACCTCAAAAACTTCAAACTGTAATATCTCAAAAAACTTAAAAATAAGGGCATTAAAAAAAGGTAGAGAATGCAAACTCATGACAAGCAGGCTATTTTTTCTTCAAATACAATTATTCCACATAAAATAAAGCAATGCCCCAGATTCCTTAAAGTGTACAGACGGTATTTTGTAACAATATAAGTTCTATGGTTGGATTGAACTAGATAGCAGCATTTAGCCTGGCTTAGTTAAACCTGAACTCAGATCTGGTCAGTACTTGGAAAGGAGCCCACCAAGAAAGTTGGAAAGTTGAAAAAACATCCTGGAAGAAGGCAGTGACAAATTACTTCTGTGAAATTGCATGGTTACATTGACAAGACAACCCAAAATCAAGCTCATCTCAAAAGTGACTGAAGTTGTAAGTGAATTGCATTTTTCGAAGACTGAATACATCCCTGACTGCTGCTGCTTTAGCCAGTTTTAAAAGTGTTAAACATGATTCTGGAACAATTATACTATGAACCAGAGATTGATTTAGGTTATATTCAGTTCAGCAAGCTTTCTCTTCTGTGCCACACCTTATCATTTACTACAGTGTCGGTCTCTCTTATAAATGAAATTCTGTATATTCCGTATTTCTAAAAAGAGTGCTGAAAATTGATTATTATTTTTTTAAAAAAATACTTTTTAAAGATGTGCTGGCCTGAAAATGTAATAAATAATACTTGCTGTATTTGATGAAAGCACCTTGAAATTTAGCAGAGAGGGAATCAGTGAAGCTTTGCACTGGATAAACATGTAGATGCTACACCTTATTAATTTATATTAGTTCTTTTTTAATATTTCCAGTTGCTGGCTATCTCTTGAAGGTGGACTTCTCTATGCTTTTGTTGGACCTGCAGCTGCTGTTGTCCTGGTAAATATTTTTGGCATTTTTAATAGTCATAGATAGATGGACACTTAGAAAAAAAAAACACATGATAATTCTTTTTGTATTTACGTCAACTGTACTGTATACATTTGTTACATACTTTATAATGTTTGCATCTTTTTATATAATTAATATGTGTGCAGTTTTATTTCTGAAATAAGATTGTGTGCTACGTTTTCTGTATGAGATTAAAATCTATAAAAATATTAGAATACTTAGAATACAAGTATGACTTATTTCTTGTATTATGAAGCTGTCTTGAGCTTATACCAAAGACTTTAATTACAAAAACAAACATTCCCACCTTAATACATTTGTGTCCATACCTTTCAGAACATCTTTCTTCAGTCAGGTGCTCCCCAAAACTATTAGACTTGAAATTCCATAATCCTCTGTCATCATGGGAATAAGGGAGATGACGTCTGAACTAGCCACTTTTCATTCACTAATTCACTTTTAATTAGTGAAATAAACTTCCATTTTATTTAGTTTATGACATAAACTTGATAATGAGTCGATCTACAGAATTAAACTATTCTTGTCCCCCAGATTTAATGAAACAAACAAGGTTTGCCTATTCCATCTGGAATGGAGACCAGAAGTCAATTTATTCAAACAACAGTCTAACTGTTGTGTTAGAGAATATACAGCTGTAAATAAGAGGCTTATTATGAAGCAATCCAATGCACAGAGAGAGTTTCAGTCACTCCTGAGCAAAGGGCAGTCTGAGCACAAATAGCAGTCTGTGAAAAGGTAACAGTTATCTCAGCAAAATCACCTAGTTTTCATGTGCTTAAATCACCAAGTACACAGAGCAAAATGGTGAGTAATTGTTTGTGTGAGTACACCTTAGGCCACAGTCGTTTCAGGTTTATGCCATAATGCTGTTTGTATTTAGCTGACAAAATAGTACTGCTGACATTCCATCACTTACTCCACCTAAAGATGCAGCTTACTTGACATCTCTTATCCATGTTCAGGATATATCTTCCCTTGGCAGAGATGCAGGAAAAGAGTAATAGTAGAGGCCTCTGCAACCAGGCTTTTTAATGGGATGCCCAACTATCACCTCTTTGGGTACCAGTTATGTATGTTAGGCTGCCAACAAAAGGAGAATGTTATCTTGGCAAGGTCACCTCAAGCGAATTTATCCAGAAGTCCTCTCATTGGATTTCATGGGGCTTCCTTTCTAGGAGACAGGCTTAGATTTGCAGCCCGACTTGAACCTAAAGTAAGAACATGCCATGTCAAATGGGGCTCATTTGCTTTAGTACAAAAATCAGGCAATGTGAGGTAACACCAAGAAAAATCATATGAGGTTATTTTCTAATGCCCCCTCCCACCCTCCATTTGAAATATTAAGCCCAGTGAGGAGATACTTAATTTTAAAGGCTCCCACTCTTCACCTGTTTGTTTAATAGAATTTCTCTTTGCGTGTGTGCACATACTCACAATTCATTGCACATAGCATATGTATCAGTCACCTGAATGTTTGAAAAACAGATTTGCCATCCATTTCTGCCAGTTCTTGGAATTGAATTGAATTGGTCCTGAAACACACACAGAGACACACAGAGAACTATGTGCATATATGTATATAATCGCTTTATAATGGATCCACCCTTGAAGTATCTTCTTAACTATCTCAAACACTTGAATAATGTCAATAAGAAAAAATAATATGTGCTTTCCCCCACCCCCCAAACTACCTTTATATTTTACTCACTCATGTATAAAATCTTAGGCTATACACTTTATAGCATATTTTGGGGGAAAACAAAGTATGTCTATTATTTTAAAGAAGCAAATAAAAATGGTCTAGGTCAGCGGTCGCCAACCTTTTGGACCTCAGGGACCACCAAATTAATAATTTTAAATCCCAGGGACCACTAACTGGTTCTGTGGGTGTGGCCTAATTTGTGGATGTGGGTTGGTGGTCATGTGACTGGCTGGGCATGGCTTGTATGTAAATATTATAAATATTTATATAAATATTGATTTTTTTATTAAAAAAGGGCAACTTTTACCCAAAATTAGACAAAGCAGGCAGGCAGATTGAGTTGCTCACAGAATCACAGATTCATTCAGAGATCTATCTGCCATTGGCTAGCTCAGTCTGCCACATAAAATTTGCTTGCAAGCAAACTCATAAAATTTGCTAGCAAGCAAACTCACAAAATGAACTCACAACACACCATGTATGTAAATATTGATTTTTTTATTAAAAAATAGCAACTTTTACCCAAAATCAGGCATAGCAGGCAAACAGATTGAGTTGCTCACAGAATCATTGATCTATCTATCTGCCATCGGCTACCTGAGTCTGTCACATAAAATTTTCTTGCCGTGAGTCTGCACTGAATAATGGAACCTTCAGTCCTAAGGGAGGTTCGGCTGTGCTTAAAAGCAGAGCTGAAGATCTAGAGACTAGGTAGAAAGCAAGAAATCCAACCATTTCCTGCTTCCTAGCTAATCTAAATCTCCCAGCACAGCAGAACAGCTGATGGTCGGAAAAAGGAAAAAAGGAAAAATATTAACTTAGAAGGCAAGTTTGCCAGGCAAGGAGTGAGTGGGTGGGGAGGGTTCCCGCAGGCCATGTGGGCAGCACAGCCTTGTGTTTCTGCGTAGCCTGGATTAATTGCTTTGGGGGATGCTCTGGGGGTGACATTTCTCTGCAGCCCACCAAAATTTTCTTGCGGCCTACCAGTGGGCTGTGGCCCACTGGTTGGTGACCGCTGGTCTAAGTGACATGAATGGCATCAGCTTAGTCTACTCTGGTTGCAAGTGTTATTTTTAAACTGGGGCAAGCATTTTCAGACAATTGAGTATATAATTGTACAAATAACACATTTGTGTCTGTGTATGCACACACACACTTATGTGTATATGTATGTACAGTATGTGTGTATGTGTGTACATATATACACACACATATACACAATCATACTCTTCCATTCTTGTAGTTGTTTCTTTTCTTCTTTTCTTCACACCCTATCTGCTGGCACAACCTAATTTAATATGTTTAGATTCGATAGAAATGTGTATATGTTGCAGAATATTAAAGCTACATTCAAGATATCTTAATCATAAAGTTTATGGTTCTCAAAATGACCAAACAGATGTTAAGGGAAATCCAAAATAAGGACCCTTCCATTCCCACTGCTATTGAGAGTCACAGTTGCCTCTAAAGTCAGTGATAATATCTAGTTCCAGATTAAGATAAAGCCAGATCATAGATTCCATGGGGCTGGATCTTGTGGCATGTATGAGAGATTGCCTGTGGTGTGCCAAGGGGAAAGTTGGTCTGCTAAAACAGAAAGGGGACATTTCCAGAATAAAAGCACATTTCTCCACATCCATCTTCTACCATCTTATCTGATCTTTAAACCACTATCTTTAATTTTACCTTATTTATTGGATCAGTAACAACTGAGTAGAGAATTGGAACTATCCAAATATTAGGAGAAAGGAGTACACAGGATACTCCTGTAAATGTATTATCTTTCTCTTTTTTTTCAACCTCCATGACTTCATTTCAAACACCCTACTATAGACGACATTGATTATTTAAATCTACATGGTATTATCAAGATATCCAATGATTATACATTTATTATGGTGATCAGATTATTTTCAATAGATGGGAAAATTTTAAAAACAACTTCCTTCCTTTCACAGTTGTACAGAAGTTTATACAAACAAAGAAAATGGATAGGCTCTTAGTGTAAAGCCAAAGTAAAAATATCACACTCTTAAATAAGGGTGTTACTTTTGTCATTGACACAGTCTCCTGTGTATAAAAGTGTGATGTGTGTGAAGTGTGATAGAGTGTGAAGTGTCAGCATCTCAGTCATGCAACTGGCTCATAATGCTGTGCAAAGTAGGAACTGTAAACTTTATGAGCACCCATGATTTTTCAAAGATTTTAGATTTCTAAATTATTGAGATCTTTATGTATCCCTGCTGAATTAATGAAATTTTTTTGAGATAAGATCCAGTTAGAACTTCGCTGCAAAGTATTAAATTTAATGGTCAGTCCAAAACAGATTGATTGTGATGTTTGAATGTGCTGCAACATATTGGAAATGTACTGGAAAATTTTCATGAACAATATATATCTTTGGAAGAATAACTTAATATAAAAGAAGAGGGTTCATGAGAATTGCTGATCTATGATGACAAAACAACAAAAAACCCTCAGTAACTCAATAAACTATATTGGTTTGAAAATTGAAATTAGACTTCTGAACTCCTTGATAATCAAGCTTGCAGCTTAAATGTAATATATATCTCAATTAGCCAGGATTCTCTTAACAAGTCACCATTAGCTTTGAAATGGATTGGATGAGATCTTGAGTTAAACTCTGCTTTACCTCAACCTAATTAATTATTGTAAACATGTTGCTATAAATCCACCTTTCCTTTATAATTCTTCTACATAAGGGCAAGCAGCCAACATAAAGAATCAGTGGGTGATTTGATGAACCAAATAGCTGAAATCGTGTCAGTTACATATATAGAACCAGAATTGATTGTTTTTCCTTTGTTCAGAAACATGTGTGCATTCTTTAAAGTATATTAAGCTTTTTTTAGAGTGTAGCCCACTGTGTTTCTTGCCTTAAATCACAGGAAAGTGTGCCAGTAATTTTTTACTTTTACAGAGAGAGAGGTTTCAAGAGCATGCAAAACAGAGCCACTTGAAACCTTGGGATTTATGATTTTCTGTTTATGCCCTAAACTCTAGGTAGATAAACGTCAATTGACAGTGTAATCCTGTATTTGTTTAAATAAAAGTAAATCAGAGTTAAACAGGATTCACTTTCCAGGTAATCTTTGCACGTGCATACATTTGCAGATTTAAATGAATTTAATCTTGTATTCCCGGTAGAATTATAATGTTAGACATCTTTTCTCCCATTTGCTTCTAGAATCTGGAGATATCCAAGACTGAGTATTTTTCCCTTTTTGCATGCAAAACATGTGAACTGTGATCCTTCCTATCCTGTTCCCATAAAATTACAGTATATTATAATTATAGTTTGTTGTCCAGTCTGAACCTTACAGTGCAAAATAGACAAGTAGAATTCTACAATGCTCAATGTCTTATAGTTACATTTCTGTATACATGCTATAGTATGTATATCAGTATGTATACCCATTTATATCAAATGCTAATAGGAGAAGACTGATGACTATTTATATCAAGGACTATCTTGGATACCACGGGCAAGGAACACATTGATTTCTTGATTTAGAGGGCATGGCATCTTTCTGGAATATCTGGTCCTCTCCAGAATTCAATCCTTGCATCTCTTTGCTTTGTAGGAATCACAGGATGCTGAGATATAGGATCTAAATTGTTGTTCCTGGTTCTTTAAATTTATACCAAATGTGTTAAGGTTCATGTTTCATTCAATGTCATTAAAGGGGAAACTGTTACCTTTTTGTTTGTTTATTTCATATTTAACAGGTCAACATGGTGATTGGCATCCTTGTATTTAATAAACTAGTTTCCAGAGATGGAATCCTAGATAAAAAACTCAAACACAGAGCAGGGTAAGAAAAAGTTGGAATATATCAATGATTTATTACTAAATTTTGTGTATCTATTGTTAGATTCACCACATGTATTTTTATTTAATTTCACTTTGAACCTTTTTCTCTTAGTTTAACTTTTAGTTCTATTCATTTCCAAATTGCAGTTACCTTACTTTTCCTGAGGAAATGTGACTGAACAACAGAAAAATAATAAAACACAAGTACAGTTGTATTAAGTTTTCTTTTTTAAGGGATGAATAACCATGCATGTCCAAGAAATTTTCCTTGGTTTTTTTACAAGTTGAGTATTTAGAATTATATATTTTTGATTAGTGAAAAAAAATCATATTTAGAAATGCCAGAACCATTCTAAGATTTTAAAAATATTAGAACTGGGCCGTTTGTGTGATTACTTATGGGTTATGAATCAAGAAGAATTTGACATATTATCAAGCAAGCAAGCTGAGTATTAGTGTCTCTTGTTTTCTACAGTTATTGGATCTCCAAGGTGCAGGTGAAATTGGGATTCGAAAGTCTGTTATATGAATATAAAAACTTATATTTATTCTCAAGGGTATTCTCTGAGCTTGGTTGTTTTCTTGCAGATGTTTCATTACCCAGACTAGATATCATCAGTGTTAGTCCTAGTCCCATTGCTAGTATTCATTCTTAGAGACATGGGGGAAAAGATGATTAGTCTTAGACTCATATCGTTTCCACATGCCCTCATTCTGTTTCATTCTTCTTTTCCCATCTCAGTGAGATTCTGTGCTCTTAGCACTTAAATGGAAGGATGAGTCTGCATTTTTCAGAGATTTTCATTTACAGGAGATAATACTGAGGAAATTTCATCAATTTGCTTTCTCCCACCTCCCATTCCTTTATTGTTCCAAAATAGACAGAAAGCAAGAAGAGGCCATGAAAAATGACTCTCCCACCTGCATTTACCAATTTCAAAATCTATGCGTTTAAGCCAAGGCGTTTCTTCACACACAAATCAATAGAAGATGTGGTTAATATACCCAAGTCTGGCTTTCTATACCAAAAAGATTTTCATCTATAATGCTTTATTTTTTGGCATATCTACTTAAAAGCTTTCTTGCAAGAAAGTTATTGCAGCCTTCTTTTCCTATTAAAAAGAATGGACTGCCCTATTTCCCCACCACCACTGGGCTGAGCTCAGGTGTAATGAATTTGAATTAGACGTCAAATTTTGTGTATGTGACTATGTGCCTGTTCTTCTTTTTTATTTTTTATTTTTCTCTGATATAATTGATAAAAATCTATAATGCTATCTCTCATTTTTGTGATTTTATTTATATTTTGTCTATCTGAAAGCTTTTTGAATATCACCAGTCCATTAATGCAATGCTGCATAATACAAGTTTTATCCAGTCAAAATTAAGCCCTGTTAACCCCAATTTAATTTGGGAGTATATGTTCTCAGAAATAGGCTACCATGCAGTTACCTTGTCCATACAAGAATTAGACACATAAATGAATAGAGCAAGAAGCCAGATTTCTGTCAATCACTTGATCTGGAAGGGCTAGATATTAACTTCATCATCTCTGCTCATTTTTCTCTGAAAATACTTGATTAGCAGTATTTCATCATCTTTATCAGATAACTCCCCCAAGAAAAACTAACTTTGGCTGGAAGATCCTACTATGAAATGTTTTGTTATTGGTTAGGAATGCTTCATTTGATATAGTTGCATATTTTAAAGAATATTTGTTAATCTGATGAGATAACTTTGTGAATCCAGCCGGTCTTTCATAGCCTTCTAATAAAGCTGCCATATGATAATTGTTTTACAATTTGTTTGTATTTTGGTCTGTCAAATGAGGATGATAGTTCAAGGATTTGGAGAAGTGGGTTTTATTCTCCATAAGCAAACACAGACACACAAATACACACAATCCTAATGTTAAAGTCTGCAAGATGCAACTATGGAAGTTACCATCTGAATGTGCTGAATATAGGATTTCAAATTACAAAGTAGGAAAGTGTCTGGTTTGATCTAGTGGTTAAGACACCAGACTAGAAAGTAAGAGCGTGTGAGTTCAAGTCCTACCTTAGCCTTGAAAACCAGCTGGGTGACTTTGGGCTGGTTGCCCTCTCTCAGACCAACCCACCTCACAGAGTTGTGGTGGTGGTGAAAATAGAGAGGAGAAAGGTGTTTTGGATATGTTTGCTGCCTTGAATTATTAGTAAAAATAACAAATACAAATAAATGGGATACAAATGATTTTTTAAAAAGATTATGGAAAAGAATGCCTAGATTCTCTGCTTCTCACTATATATTCTCCACATTCATCTTTGTTGGATAAAAAGCATTTTACTTCCCTTTTAGAATCAGCATAGGAAAAAGAACAGGACAGTGGTAAATAATGCTGTAATACATTTCTATATTATTCTCACATATTCTATTCTTCAATTCCTGAAGAGGGCTTTTCTAGGAGTTTCCCTCTCATCAAACTGAGAAATGGTTAAACTTTGAAATATTCCTGAAGCTGGCAAGCTCTACCCTCATGGGCTTCTATACCTTCTCTTTTGCATCACTTGATCAATGTTCCTGTAGCAAGCAGGGTTGTCTATAATAGTATGAATGAGAACAGCTGTTCACTTCAATGTCACTCCCATTTTTATTTTCCCATCCATAAATTTATTTTGAAACTTGTACAGGAATTTGAAAATTTCAGAACATTCCAAAAATTCTCGATAAATATGTTTCGATTTTTGCATCTATTTTTTTTGTTTGCATTTTTTCCTTTGTAATGTACAATTTGTTATATTCACTAAAGGGCACAAAGACACACACACATCGACTCATGTTGTGCATATTTTTAAGCTGTGAATCACACTGAAAATGTTTGTAAAGAAACAGAATTTGTATACAGATAGGTTTCATTCACTTTAAGTTGAGAAGTATGAATTAGTGGATAGTATCAAATTATTGAAATTATCAACACTATCAATTTTCAACATATCACAATTGCAATAATGTTTAGTCTACAATACATCATCATGTTCCATATATAGAACAATTTTTATTTTTTTTCTCTTTTTCTCTTATATATGCTTTTATGTACCATTGAACAAAAACAGACCTGAAAATAAAAATTACCACTGTATAAGATTTTCATTTCCCATGCCATATTTATGTGTACAAAACAAATGAAAATCTGAATATTTTCCACTTTATTTGTGTACTCTCTTTATTTGTATGATTTGTTCTAGAAATAGCCGATGCATTATTTAAAAAGAAACCTGTACCTTCTGCTTCAGAAGAATCTTTTTATATATTTTCATCCTACCGCTTTAAAATAAAATTATAAATTACTATATATAACTAAAGTGGTTTTAAAGTGCAATATTTTACAAGTCAGTTGAAGATTTTTTTTAATGTTCCTCTTTTGTCCTCTGTATGTAATAATAACTACTTTAGCTGATTTTTTTTAAAAAAAAAACTTCCATCACAGAAATAAATTAAGATGAATGGAAGGATGAAAATAGCCAGATAACAGAATTGTCATAAAAACAGTGAAAATAAACAGAAGCAGCTGCTAGGTGTTGCAATATAGAATCTGTATCAGTATCTGTATAAATATATGTTAATCTTAATGCTTGTGTACTGTGTTTTATTAAATTTCTAGCCTGAATTAACACTGTCATTAAATTCCATTCATTTCAAACTCTATTCAGACCAGCATTAACTTAAATTCAGTGGAAACTTAAGAGGGGAAGCTGTTTCATACATTCCCATGATAGATTGACAGAACTGTACTCATTCAGGGGCATGCTCCAATTTCAGTGGATATGGGTGTAAGTATTTTTGCCCTATCAATCTGCTCCATTACTTTGTAAAGAGCAAATCCTTATTCTTCCGAATGGTCTGATTAGAGGGACCATTTTGTTGTTTGTCTTAACCTACCACATGCATGTTTCCTTCAGTGTGATCAATAGAACATTTATCTATGACGATTGGGACAGGACAGGCTTCTAACATTATCAAATGAAAGAAATAGACTTTGGATAAAATGAAGCCTTTCCCTCCCCCAATGCAATTAACATGTTTTTGATGTGTAAAATTATTAAATGTATGGTTTTTATATAGGCTTAAAATCAATCAGAGTGTTTCATCCTGAATAAGTCGACTTGCTATTTTTTTTCTTGCATGACATCATATTTGAAAAGCTAAATTTCAGCAGTGACCAAAAATTCAATATTTTGTTCTTTTTTGTGGGTGTTCTGTTTGTTTGCAGTCAGATGAGTGAGCCTCATAGCGGTTTGACGCTCAAATGTGCCAAGTGTGGAGTAGTTTCAACAACAGCTTTGTCAGCCACCACCGCCAGTAATGCCATGTTAGTCCTAATCATTTACATCTTCTTGTTACAAATCTTATGCAGTGCATGTGAAACAAAATGCTACAGTGATGAAAAATTAAAACTGCTAATATTGAACATAATTAATTGTTTTTTTAAAAAAAAGGAAAAGGAAAAATGGCAACTGCACCTTATAATTCAACTGGGTAATATTTTACAATGTCAGTTTTTCTATAACTATATAATGTCATGGGTTTTCACATTTAAAAAAAAATGTTGCCATCCTTAAGTAAGATTTATATATTTGGATATGCCTGTCTCTCTTAAAGTTGACTTGTTTTTGTTGTTTCAATAGTCCTACAATCTTCTTGTTGCTGTTTTCTTTCCTCTCTGCCCCTGTTTAGGGCATCACTGTGGAGTTCCTGTGTTGTTCTACCTCTCCTGGCTCTCACTTGGATGTCTGCAGTTCTGGCAATGACTGACAAGCGATCCATTTTATTTCAGATACTCTTTGCTGTATTTGATTCATTGCAAGGGTTGGTCATTGTCATGGTTCACTGCATTCTCCGAAGGGAGGTAAGAAACCACTTCCTGGCATTGTCTTCCAAATGTTCTATCACTATGAAATTTTATAGCAACCCAGAATGCTTCCTGAGCTGTGGTGGGTGCAGTGGTTAGAATGCAATATTGCAAGTTAACTCATAACTCACTGGTCATTGCCAGGAGTTCGATTCTGATTAGCTCAAGGTTGACTCAGCCTTCCATCCTTCCATAGTTGGTAAAATGAGGACCTGGATTGTTGGGGGCAGTATGCTGACTCTGCTTAGAGAGGGCTTTAAAGCACTGTAAAGCTGTATATAAATGTTATTCCTAGACATCTGGCTTGAACCAACCAGTGTAACTACCCTTGAAATGAAGGCTTCAGTCCCACATAAGAGGTCAAGACTGTAACTCTTGTTGTACTCAGTGCTGATCCACAATGAGCAAAATGACAGCAGAAAAGCTACACCTTCTGTAGTTTGTCTGCTAATACATGTCAGCCTCTCATAGCCCGAAGTGTTGTTGTCCTCACTTAAAGCAGTGCAGCTTATTTGCAATCAGGGGTTGGTTTTCCTCTTCCAAACTTTTGCTGGGAACAGGCAGCTCCATCTCTGGAGACTCTGTGGATTTCCAGCTGCCCCTGCATACATTAGATCACATTTTCTGTTTAAATGAGTAAATCTTGAAGAGTGCCCTGTTGTGGTTGTTTTGCTTCTCAATGCAAGGAGTCACCTATCCTATCTTGAATCCAGTGTGCTTTCTGCTAAAGTAGTTGGGGTTTTCCTGTTTCTTGGCCCACTGAGAGACTATCCCATAAACAGAAAGGGAAAAAAAATACACAACCACAGGATAGTATGGGAAGAAAATGGGGTCTGCCCCACCTCACCTCCAAGTCATACAGAAGCCCTTCATTTATAGCCCACCAAGTAGCAATTCATTCTGGGAATTAAGGGGCAAAACAAGTAGCTGCAGGTGGTTGAGTGAAAAAAACAGCCTTACACAAGGTTAATAGTCTTACCATTGAGAAATAGTGGTGGTAAAAGAGGAGGCATCACAATACCTCTGGCAGCCACGCTGGTTTTGGTCATTACATTAATGCTTGAACCCTTTGGGCCAGCTTCAGCTTGCCATGGCAGTGTGTTGCCTATTAGATGGAGGCAACTTTGTCCTCAGGAAATAAATAGTAGGACAACCTCCGGTTTCAAGCAGCAGAAGATGGATTGGTAGATAGTTGGCAGTTCTTCGGAAGACTGATAATAGATTTAGGGTTAGAGATTATGGGAGTTGTAGTCCAGAACAGCTGAAAAACTATAGAATGTTGCCACTATTCAACACAAATACTCTGAAGCAGATGATAGTGCCTGCCCACATGGAAGGGTGCTATAAAAAAATGAAAGTTCCAACATATTTAATCTTATGTTAACCATGTTTAACATGCACTTTTTATATACATGAATTAAAAAGTCTACCACACCATCTGTTTTGGCATTAAGTAACTTTCTATCTGAAAAATAACTCATAAGGTGAGGAAGACTGAAGTGTTTTTGCTTTGAAGGTGCTCCCCAATGTACTGATTTCTGATTTTGTGCATTCAGGATTTTAATTAGGTGTCTTTCCCATCTAAAAAGGTACACAAGTTCCAAAGTGCTTTATTTAGATAGTTCTTTTTTGTAGTAAAATTTTAAAATGTGCCTATATTGTTGGATTAAAGGATAATGAACTCCATATCTCATGTCTGTCATTTATCCATGTGAGATACGGAATCTGCCACTAGCTAGCAAAACAATAAATCTGAATGTCAAATGACTTGTCACAGATAATGTCAAACCTTAGAGTAAAAATCACAGCAGTTTTGTTCTGTCACTGCAACAACATAACACATAGAAAGCATCCAAAACATCATCTATCATCAATTTCCAGTCTAAATTTTATCTCCAGCAAAAAAAATAGCCTAGCGTTAGCAAGGTCAAATTGAGACTGCTCAACCTCTGCCTTGCCATCTCCAACAATGTCTGTGCTTTGCTTCTGAAGCTATATATCTGGAGAAGAAATATGTCTGCTTCGTTTGTGATAACCTTGCAAAAATCAGCTCAATCCTTTGGCTAAACTTCACAAGGGAAATGACTCGCCTTTCTTGTCCCTCACATCCTGTCATATGACGGCCCCTTCCCTGAGATCACTTTATATAGCTTTCAAAAAAGTCTCTTAGCTGAGGTTCTTTGCATGTTCTGTCTTTATTCCAAAATCTCCATTCCAAAATCTTATACCCTTATTTATTTCCTGTGCTTCAGAGCCCTTTCTGATTGGCCTAGCAGTCCTAACACCCAACTAAGAAAAAAAAACTACATTTCACAAAGTTGCATACCCAATTTTATTCCCTGTGTTGCAATTCTCTAACTCCATCATTGCCTATGCTAAGTGGGAGTGGTGCAATAATATCTGTACATTCACACATCCGTATTTTTTTATGTCCCACTAACAGAAAAATAGATCGGAAAGAGATCTGCCTTGTTCTTCCATTTGCTATTATAAAATAAAATAAGAGACATTTTGTACAGGATTGAGTAGATTGATGGTGTTGTACAGTATTGATGTGGTTGCTGTAGTGATGGTAATCCGTCATTGGAACGATATGTGGCTGTGAAAAGGAGATCTAAAATAATTAGGGGCTTACATTTAATTCATCCCAAGGTAGCTTGAATCAAGGCCTAATCCAATACAGAGTGAACCCAGTATTGTAAGTTGAGCAGTTAGACATTTATATACAAAAATGTATCTGCAACCATAGGTTTTAGCAAAAAGTAGTTTGACGTAACCCAGGGTAAAGCATAGTCACTAATTCAATAATAAAATTATGCAGACTTAATGACTAATGAATGAAAGGTAGTGACAGGAAATGCAATAGAAAAATAGTTACCAATCCTCAATTTATATATCTCTATTCAATTTATTATATTTCTTTATTGAGAAGGGGACTATATTCCTATGCAAAATATTAAACCGTGATATGTAAGTGAATGTTCATACCTGATAACCCAGCAATGAGATTATTTCTTAAGTTCACAATACAGTTCAGAATTTTGGCTGAATATCTGGCAATTAATGAGAATGTTTTTAAAATCGCAATTCCTGATTTACCTGATACAATAAACAAAGAACTTGCCAGAATGTTCCTTGTTAACTGGATACAAGAGGGAACTTAGACTTCCAAACTTCACACGTATTTCATTTCAATTATACATATAGAGTAAATTGTATCCATGTATGTTACATGTCTGCTAAAGAAAGAGAAAAATCAAATGCCTAACTAATTCATACCCCAAAAGTAATTTGACCTGTCGTATCCTACAATTTGGTGATAAAGGGAGATGCTCTTTATTGTCTGCTGATTTTTTGAAAAATATGCTTAGCATCCAAATGTGCTACCTCCTCCCCACACCTTAAGTAACTAAATGTCATGAACTTTTTTTTCACACCAACATAGAAAGAGAGAAAGTTTTAAGAGGAGCTTTGAATTGGTTACTGTTGCCAGGGTAACCACTTCCCTAGTATCAGCACGTTCAGCACATCTCTCTCTCTCTCTCTCTCTCTCTCTCTCTCTCTCTCTCCTCTCTCTCTCTCTCTCTCTCCTCCCTCTCCTCCTCCCTCCTCTCCCTCTCTCTCTCTCTCTCTCTCTCTCCTGTTCACTGCAGTTAGAAGCTTGGGCAACCACACTGCCTTAGAGTGCCTTTGGTCAGCCTTGGTTAGCTCACCTCTCCAGAAAAAAATGGATTTGATTATTATTATTATTCATATTACTGTACATGAGCCATTAAAGCATGGTCTACAGACCACAGAAAGCCCTCATCATTTTTTGTGCAGCTTTTATACAGGATCTTTGGAGCCCTTTCTGCTTTTTTCCCCCTTTCCCCTTTCCAAAAGATTGGTCAAGCATGGGGATCAAAATCATTGTTCAGCTTGTCTATGAAAACAATGCTATGGACAAAAGCCCTGATAATCATTCTGTACATTTGACTAGTCAGAGATACAGGTGAAACTCAAAAAATTAGAATATCGTGCAAAAGTTCATTTATTTCAGTAATGCAACTTAAAAGGTGAAACTAATATATGAGATAGACTCATTACATGCAAAGCAAGATAGTTCAAGCTGTGATTTGTCATAATTGAGATGATTATGGCTTACAGCTCATGAAAACCCCAAATCCACAATCTCAGAAAATTAGAATATTACATGCAATCAATAAAACAAGGATTGTACATAGAACAATAACGGACCTCTGAAAAGTGTAAGCATGCATATGTACTCAGTACTTGGTTTGGGCCCCTTTTGCAGCAATTACTGCCTCAGCACGGTGGCATGGAAGCTATCAGCCTGTGGTACTGCTGAGGTGTTATGGAAGACCAGGATGCTTCAATAGCGGCCTTCAGCTCTTCTGCATTGTTTGGTCTGATGTCTCTCATCTTTCTCTTGGCAATGCCCCATAGATTCTCTATGGGGTTCAGGCCAGGAAAGTTTGCTGGCCAATCAAGCACAGTAATCCCACGGTCATTGAACCAGGTTTTGGTGCTTTTGGCAGTGTGGGCAGGTGCCAAGTCCTGCTGGAAAATGAAGTCAGCATCCCCATAAAGCTCATCTGCAGAAGAAAGCATGAAGTACTCCAAAATCTCCCGGTAGACAGTTGTGTTGACCTTGGACTTAATGAAGCACAGTGGACCAACACCAGCAGATGACATGGCTCCCCAAATCTACACAGACTGTGGAAACTTCACACTGGACTTAAAGCATCTTGCAGTGTGTGCCTCTCCATTCTTCCTCCAGACTCTGGGTCCTTGGTTTCCAAATGAGATGCAAAAGTTGCTCTCATCAGAAAAGAGGACTTTGGACCACTGAGCAACAGACCAGTTCTGTTTTTCTTTAGCCCAGGTAAGACGCTTCTGACGTTGTTTGTTGTTCAGGAGCGGCTTAACAAGAGGAATACAACATTTGAAGCCCATGTCCAGGATCTGTCTGTGTGTGGTGGCTCTTGATGCACTGACTCCAGCCTCACTCCACTCCTTGTGAAAGTCCCCAACACTTTTGAATGGCCTTTTCCTGGCAATCCTCTCCAGGCTGCGGTCATCCCTGCTGCTTGTGCACCTTTTCCTTCCACACTTTTCCCTTCCACATAACTTTCCATTAATGTGTTTTGATACAGCACTTTGGGAACATCCAACTTCTTTTGCAATTACCTTTTGAGGCTTTCCCTCCTTATGGAGGGTGTCAATGATGGTTTTCTGCACAACTGTCAGGTCAGCAGTCTTTCCCATTATTGTGATTCCCACTGAACCTGACTGAGAGACCATTTAAAGGCTCAGGAACCCTTTGCAGGTGTTATGGCTTAATTAGCTGATTAGAGTGGGACAGTTTGAGCCTAGAATATTGAACCTTTTCACAATATTCTAATGTTCTGAGATTGTGGATTTGGGGTTTTAATGGGCTGTAAGCCATAATCGTCACAATTATGACACATCACGGCTTGAACTATCTTGCTTTGCATGTAATGAGTCTAACTCATATATTAGTTTCATCTTTTAAGTTGCATTACTGAAATAAATGAACTTTTGCACAATATTCTAATTTTTCGAGTTTCACCTGTAGTGCTTTCTTTCATCAGGCTGTAGCTGAATATATATTATTGTTATAAGCAGCTCAGAAATGATCCAGTTCCTGCAAGCAAATTTGCTTTGCCATCTCAACCAATGCTGCTAGTCCATGATATTTTACGGCTGAAACTTACTGCCAAAATTCATGTGAGATGGAATTACATTGCTTATGCTTGTCAGTAAAATGTGACAGGAAAGATTTGTACAGCAGCCATTTCAGCCATAGTCCAACCTAGAGAAGTAGAACATTTTCCTGGAATGTCAGTGGAACAGACAGAAGTCTGCATGTTTTAGCTTTCAACGGATTAAATCCTGGCGAGTTTTCTTCAAACTGGTGCTGTTCATCCAGAGATGTTGAGAATTTTGGAATTTGGATATAAACACAACCAGAGTGCTTGTAGTTCCATCTGTTACATGATTAGCAAAAATAAACCCTACTGAGATAATAATAATGCATTGTTCTCCAGAACAAAGCCATGGAGTATGGAGGTTAGATTGTTGGAGTAAAAAAAATGAGGAAATGTGATAACTAAGGAATTTTGGTGAGCAAATAATACAATGTGAGGAAACCAAAATCCATCTTTAATGACATTTTCTTTGTTTTGCTTATCATAGTTGCTTTTACACCGGTTCAATTATCTTAAGTGGCTCACAACAACAAACAAAACAAAGCCATAGCTTTATAAATGGAAATATTTAATAATTGCTAACAAGTTAAATATTCATAACATTCTGATCACAAACCATCACACCATATATCCTCAGAACTTAAAAATAACCATCCACCAAGGAACCTGTGCCAATTTAGCTCTCAGTACCGGAATGGTGTTTGAAAAACTTCAAATGTCCCCAGAGTGAGGGTGCAAATCTTAAGTCTGATAGGACACCATAAAAAGAGGGTTCTTTGGCATAGATTCCTCCTCTCTGATTGCCTCTCATTGTAATTCATGAGGAATAGACACTCTCAGCAAGCACTTTCTACAAGCATGCCTTAGGTGGACAGCTTCTGTTTAGAGTTGGCAGTCTCTCAGATAGCCAGGTCCTAAGCAATATAAGATGAAAAGGTGATTGGGAGCATCTCAATTACACTCAGAAACTCTTTTGGTCACAGTTTCAACCTGCTAGACTAGAAGGAGCTATTAGTTCAAGAGCATCCTCAAATTGCATACCTGCTCTTTCTGGAGGATCACAACACTGTTCTCTGTTAAATTGTCCCAGAATTAGCCAGTTTCTGAACCCACAAGTACACATCATGGTAAGGTTTACCCCAGGCCTGTTCCTCTCCATCCAGATCCTTACAGCCTCTAGACACTGGGATTAGATAACTGCCATAGCTGCTTCATAATCTGTGGTATAGATTGACCAACTGAGCATCACAAATTAGCATGGTTGGGATATTTTTATAAGTTACACTGCAGACTAAAGCATGACGTATTGTTTAGAATTTATCTGAATATTTGTTCAGATAGAATCACCCAAGTTGCTTTTTTTCCTCAAAAGACCATTATGGGGCTACAGTATTTGTTTTTCTATTTTGGTGCCAGTTTTGGCAGTACTGTTAGTACTTAAGAATTGTCAGGTAAAGGATCCATATTTATGGCAAGAAGCATGCTGGATTTCTTCCCGTTAATTGTCTAAGTGGTCTTTACCATTATGCTCATTAAGGTTGGATGCATTTATTGTTCTAATCTTAGGAAGTCATAAAAATAGCTTTGGCATACTGAACAAAAGATCTGTGACTTTAGTCCAATTGCTCCTTCTCTGGGAATAAGTCTCTCTGGGATGTTCTTCTGAAGAGCTATTCACAGATCTGTGCTAGTCCAATTTAAATATTTGCTTTAATTTGCGTGCTGTGTTTGTACAATTATCATAATGTCACAATAAACATCATTTTAAACCAAGTGAGAAAATAATGATGAATCAAGAATTTGTTTATGACAGCTTTAACAATTTGTCTATAACTTTTAAGTATATTAAATATCTGTTATATCTTGCCAGGTTCAAGATGCATTTAGATGTCGTTTGAGAAACTGCCAAGATCCAATCAATGCAGATTCATCAAGTTCATTTCCTAATGGACATGCTCAAATCATGGTTAGTTTATATTTATCCTTGACTACTATTTGCAGACATAGTGTGCATCGGGGCTAACATATCTGGTTACAAAACTCTTGATGACCACAAGATGAGAGTAAAGAGAATTCGCTCTATGTCTTTGTTTCCATCTTGTGGTGGGAAATTTTCACACCTTGTCCTATATTCAGAATCATAAAATGAATATATTCAGTAATTATAATATTGAAATAGAAAGCAAAATAGTATATAATATAATTACTTTTATTTTGTTTCTTAGTGCCTAGGAGGTGCATTACAGAAATATATAATTTCCGCGCATTCATTTTCTTGCCTTTTTAACTGTTTTGCTTTATTTTAATTATATAAGCCACCCAAAGCCATTGGAGAGTTTGGTGGCCTTCTACATCTAATATAAAAAAATAAATACAATTCATTTTCTGGTGCATTTCAGATCCACTATATTTTCTTGCATGTAAAAGAGGCTATCAAAGGAAAATCCCTTAGGTCATTTGTAAGAATTAAGATGATGACTATGAATGGTGATGATGATGATGATATAACATATTCATAGTACATTCAAGCATTATTATTATTATAAAATGGCTCCCAATTATAATCCTGCATATTGCAAACTGACCTTTTATGTTTTATTAATTATTATGTCAGATGCTGTCTTAACAGGATTTCCTTAACAGGGTTTCAACTATTTTTGTCTTAGCTATGTTGAATATATTTGAGATGGGAAAAGTGGCATATAATTTGAAATGAAAAATAATAAATAAGTACATGAGAGTGAGAGAAAAGATTTCATGGTCACTTTCTAGCCATCACATTAAAATTACTATGGTTCTCTCTCTCTCTCTCTCTCTCTCTCTCTCTGTGTGTGTGTGTGTGTGTGTGTGTGTGTTTGTGTAAAATTACAAATAATTCCATATACTTCCTAGTATATACTTGAAACGATTTGCTTATTGCCACATACTCCACTATATTTAGGGTACAGCTAGTCCTCAATATACAACCACAGTTGAGCCCAAATTTTCTGTTGCTAAGCGAGAGAGTTTTTCCCCATTTTATGACCGTTCTTGCCACAGTTGTTAAATGAATCACTGCTGATGTTAAGCTAGCCACATAGTTGTTAAGTGAATCAGGCTTCCTCATTGACTTTGCTCGTCAGACGTTCACAATAGGACCCCAGGAACCTGTAACCATCATAAATATGTACCAATGGCTAAGCATCCAAATTTTAATCACATGGCCATGGGGATGTTGCAACAGTTGTAAGTGTGAAAAACAGTCATAAGTCACTTTTTTCAGTACTGTTGTAACTTTGAACGGTCACTAAACAAACTCTTGTAAATCAAGGACTACTTGTACTGAACTGTTAAGAAATAACTCATATACACCAAACTAACTGACCAGTTTAGCCAAATGTTCAATTGAACATTTCTCCCCTACTTGTTTCCTACCTCCCAAAATGGTACAAGGAGAATTACATAATCAGTAGGTCGAGAGGACTATCTTCCTAAAATGTAGCTGTTTCTGTGAGCTAAAAAAAAAAAAGGCAATTTTTAAGGTGGCCATTCATTTCAACTCAAGCTTTTCTGAGGTACTATATATATATATTGTGCAGCTATCATAAGGTGCATTTCAGAAATTGTATCACAATCATTGCAAGGGACAAGTTTACAAATAATCTATAATTTGTACAATCTCCAGTACTTTTCTGTCTTCCATATTGGACAAATTGGTTTGACTAAGCTGTATGCAATAAGAAGTCACTATTTCTACATGTGGAGAAGTTACTGTGAATAAAGTCACAGTATCTTGTTGTTTTCTAGAGATTTGGGGAAACCTCTGGAGCATATTAAAGCAAGGGAAATTTCTACTACAAGAATAGAACTCTATCCACATGGCAACTATTGTAGCGTGCAATTAATAGCAACAATAATACTCTTATTTTCAAACAGCTACTTACCAATAGTTTTAAATTCCTGCACAATGGTTTCAGTAGTTAAAAAAAAACATTCTTTGACACTAATCTTCCTAAAGACCAGTTTTTTCTAATCTGGAATTTTCCTGAAGCATTCAATCATTCTTGTCTTAATTCTCACAATGGCTGAGAATTTGAGTGACAGTTTTCAGATGGGGAAATATTATTCTAAACTAACTTCACATTGTCTCATTTTAGCTGTGGTCATGCAGTGATCATGTGTAGTTTAGCTTTAGTGAGGGAGATATTAGAAGGAAATGTGATAGCTGAGGTTAGAACTGAATGCTATAGCATCTTCTTCTTGGTATTTGTCACAAGAACAGATACTTTTCTGTTCTTCTGTAATATTTAATTACCCAAGATGGTGTCGTAGCTCAGTAAATTATTGTGCTTGTTATTTCATTTCATATCATTGGCTGGAAGAATGAAGGTTCAATGCGCTGTGTAATGATGATGTAATACACACTATGGTACATGTTATGGACTCTGAGAACTGGGATGGCAACTCTGGGTCACATTCCACATTTAGCTTGACCTTCAGCTAATGATCGCTAACAGTTGTCTCATTTTACTTCTATTTCTTATTGTTACAGACAGATTTTGAAAAAGATGTGGACATTGCTTGTCGGTCAGGTAAGGCTTTCCGAGCATCAAATGAAAAGAAAATTAAAAGTAGCTTTATCCTTCTGAATGATTTGATTCCTTTTTAACAACATATGGGTGCCTACAAATCTTAAGAGGTGCTCAAAATTTGATAAACGTAGTGTTACTGTATAAATTGAGTATGAGAAAATGTACATTTTTTAAAAAAGTGGATTGGGAAAACTCAGGTGCTACAAGGTTTTAAAAACAACTTCTCTGAGAGAGCATCTGAGCCTGTATACATCAAATCATCTGCATATGCAAGCGTGAAATGATTAGGAAAGAAAAGTACTTACAATTGGAGCAGAAGTTCAATTGATAAACATAAACCCATATAACTCCCACATATACATATGTATATTTTTTTCCATATTCAGTTAATGCTGCGCTTGATTAAATATGGCTATAGCTCAATAAAACACCGATTTTCATCAGTCACAAGGTACTGAATATAAAAGAGTATAAAGTTCCCTTTTCTATAAGCTAGAAACTTTGCCCACCAAGTTCTTCAGTAAAATCTAAGGGAGTGAAGATGATCCACCAGATCTGAGCTTCAGTTTTTATTTATTTTATTTGTATGTATTTATTTATTTAACTTGTACAGTTGCCCATCTGACATTTGTGGTTTTGTTTTCAAAATAATTAAAAGCAACCCAATAAATAATGAATAAACAAAATCCAAAAATCAGTAAATAACCCCTTTAAAACCAGGTTAAGAACCCGATTTTAAAAATCAAAATTACAACCAAAAAAAACAAAAAAACACACAGAAAAAGCAGGCAAGGGAAAACCTCAAATATAGTCACTTGGCAAGCTCTAAACCAGGGGTGTCCAACCTTGGCAACTTTAAGACTTGTGGACTTCAACTCCCAGAATTCCTCAGCCAGCTTTGCTTCAAGGATGGTTCCTTGTTGCAGTAATTCATTTGGGAAATGTGCAACTTGAGAGTAGACTTGCTTGTCCAGGAACAGGCACAACTGGCAACGTGAGGCTGTGCAGAGATCTTCCTGGTGGCCCTCCTAGCTATAACTGCTATCTTCTCTTTATGTAAGAGTTGTGAGATAGTTGTGAGGTAGTTCAACCTCATCCAGCTCCACAGATGGTAAGACCCCAAAATCGCAAAACCCAAAGCCACTCAGTCTTGCCAGGGTTGAGCTGAAACCTGTTGTTCCCCATCCATACCTCCACCATATCGAAACACCAAGAAAGGGCAGCCACAGTTAGTTCACTTAAGGTCAGAGGTATACAACTGGGTATCATTAGCATACTGATGATACTTCACTCCATGATGATGAATGACTTTAACCAGAAGCTTCATGTATATTCAAACAGGAGAAGAGTTCTCAAGCATGTGCCCACCCTCAAACAGTAGGAACTGGGGGCAGGTCTTCACACTCCCTATCAACATCGATTGGTACCAGCACCAGGGAAAGACAAAGAACTAGCACAATACAGTTCCATCCATCCCCAACCCACATAATCAGTCCAGAGGAATACCATGATGAATGGTATCAAAGATTGTCAAGAGGTCAAGAAGACCAAGGATGAATGCACTACCCCCATCCAACTCACAACAGAGGTCATCCAAAAGCATGATTAGTGCTGTTTTCCTCCCATATCCACCTGAAACCTAACCGAAAGAGGTCCAGATAATCTGTTTCATTAAGAATCCTTTGAAGTTGTTGCACAACCACTTTGTCAACAACCTTTCCTTAAAAAGGCGGGGGGAGGTTAGAGATTGGACACAGGTTACCCAAAATAATTGAGTCTAGTGATGGTTTCTTGAAGAGTTTCTCTTGTGTCAAACACAAGAGAAAGAAACTCTTCATGGCAAACTGTAAATTGTTCCAATCAATGTGCTTATATATCACTGCAAACAATATGTTAATACTGTTTCATTAAGTTGAAATGGCTTTCTTAGTTTCTTAGTTTCATTTGAGCTTGTTAATTACATCTGCACTTCATAATGATGCCTTTATCTCCCTTCCTTTAGCAATTTAATGATACTGTGATTTTTAGCTAGATTTTCGAAACAGAGTCATTCATTCAATTCCTTAAAACCAAAGGAAATGTGATACTACTTCCCCAAACATTTCTGCTCAGAAACTATAGGGAGAAGCACTCTCTTGAAAAAAGACAGTTTTGTGGTAAATAGGACCAGGCTTCATCATTAAAAATTGACGATTTAAAATCTGACCCTCTAAATGAAAAATTTAATAAAAGGTGGCTGGCTGAAGTGATTTGACGTTTATACTTAGGAAAAATCTAATGACCCTTTTCTCAAATGGATTTTTATCCATTTTCGTTAAGAATTACATTACAAGGAGACTTGAAATGGTCTAGTCCTTCTCATCTATATCCTTGCTTCAAGGCAAATAGTTTTTTATTTAATTGAAAATAGAAAAGCAATCACACATCTCCTAATAGAATAATTTGTCACCACATATAATTCTCAGTAACTATACATGTTATAATATCAAGACGAGTCTTGATTTCAGCTAGCGTACAAGGAAAAAAGGGAAGGAAAAAATGGAGTAGATCCTAAAATAAATCATTTTCCTTCTCTCATAATTTAATCCTAAACAATTGTCCTTTTCTTTGATATGTATAATGTCATAATTGCTTTGTTTAAAACTTTTCAGCCTTCTTCAATTTGGCCCCCTCCTTTATCCAGGCTGAAAGCAGCTTGAAAATTCAAGAATTGTAGTTTCTACTCATCTGTGGCCAAGTTGAAGAAGGTTGATCCAGCACAAATATGAGTTAAAGACATTCTTTCAGCTGGTGTCCAACTTCTAATTTGGGAGGCATTTATCAATTTGTGCTCCTGCTCTTTAATTCACAGTTCTCCATAAGGACATTGGGCCATGCCGAGCAGCTACGATAACAGGCACCCTATCTAGAATCTCCCTGAATGATGATGAAGAAGAGAAGACAGCCAACCCCGAAGGAATGAACTATTCCACGTTGCCCGGGAATATAATTTCTAAAGTGATCATTCAGCAGTCGGGAGGCATGCATATGCCCATGAGCATGAGTGAATTAGCTAACCAGTGTCTTAAAAAAGACAACTCTGAGCTACGGCGAACTGTCTATTTATGTACTGATGACAACCTGAGAGGTGCAGACATGGATATAGTCCACCCTCAGGACCGCATGATGGATAGTGACTACATTGTGATGCCTAGAGGTTCAATGAACACACAGGCATCTCTGAAGGATGACAGCAAGTTGAATATAGGCATGGAGACCTTGCCTCACGAAAGGCTTTTGCACTACAAAGTTAATCCTGATTTTAGTATGAACCCAAATGTAATGGACCAGTTCAGTATGAGTTTAGATCAACATCTCCCCACCCAGGAACACATGCAGAACTTGCCTTTTGAACCTCGCACAGCTGTAAAGAATTTCATAGCTTCCGAGATGGACGATAGCACAGGACTAGCAAGAAGCGAAACAGGATCAACCATATCAATGAGTTCTTTGGAGGTTAGTGGTGTAGAAATGGAGTGCATGCATCCTGTTTTCGTTGTGTCAAATACAAATGGGAATGGCTTACACACAAATGGGAATGGCCTACACACACACACGCATACCAAAAACAAGCAGCATGCAACAGTTTTGTCATGCTGCTGGAATGTCAGCCCTACACCTTACAAGGTAGACCAAATCAGGAGGCCAACTTCACCAAAAAAAATAGAACTATACTGTATTGAAATAGGCTGTAGTATCAGAATCTTGCAAGGCTGTCTATGTTTCCCTTCTTTCCCTCTACTCCTATCTCTCTGGGCTTAATGCATGTTTCTGCAGTTATTCTTGTGCTAATGGCTTATGAAGAACTTTCCTTGTTTGACAGCAATTGTATAAAAGATTTTAATTACAGAACTAAGAGAAACTGAACAATAAATGATAAAAAGTAAAAGGGGAAGGTGCAGGGGGAAAAAAGGTGGGGAAATAAAGAAATAGAAAAGAAAAAATATTAGAAAAATAAAAGAAATATACAAGGAAATGACTTCCCCCTTTATGATGACAGGTATAAATAATTTTAGTAATGTATCCTGTTACATTTGTTATATTAAATATAACAAGTAATTTTCTTCCCATGTCTCCCTTCCTATATATAAACAAATCCATGACGCTATTGTTTCAGTTCTGGTTGCCACCAAAAGTCCATTAAGAGTTACCAGAGACGATATCTATTTTAAGGTTGATCAAATAAACCAACTCTATATTCTTTCCTTTCCTAAGAGCCTGGATGTTTAGTCACTTCAAATAATATCACAGAATTTGATTTATTTTCACTTTTTCTTTATTATTAGGCTGGTCATACTATTAACTAGTGTGATGAGGCAAAGCATTGCTTTATTAACTGTTGTATTTTTGTTTGAATGATGGGAAGAGGCTTCTGTGATTCAGGGTCTAGGCCTTGCTTCTTGTACAACTTGACTGGCTTTGTATTCTATGCATCTCGACATTTTGAATGGACCTTGTTAAACAGAAATAGAGAGGTCAAGAGAGGTTCTAATGTATTGTCTATATTTATCATAAATACACATGTCTATATATATGTTATCATCAATGTGTGAAATTAAGCATTTGGCAGAATATCTAGGAAATCTGTAAAATGCCAAAAAAGGGCTGAAGTATGAAACCCTTCCTTGGTATCTTGTGCAATGTTGAAAAGCAAACCACCAAAGTATAAAATAATCCCGCTAAAATGTTATTCTAGCCTTCCTTGTTGGAACAAATAGATCAATATGGGACTTTTTTTTTCCAGAAAGAAAGCCCTGTGCTTTATTTTGCATTTATTTTTTAATTTTCATATATGTCTTTTCAATAAAGGATTAGAGTTAAAATTAGGATTAGGGTTAGGGTTAGGCTAACCCTAACCTTAATTCTTTTCATTACTCTTTTTTCATACTTTGCCTAAATCATTCTTGTCATTCTGCATAATGCCTAGATATTGTATACAAAGCCTAGAGAAAGTATGTCGCATATTAAAATAACACAGACATTTCACCCTTTGCTTAAAACATCACACTTTCTATAGATTTTCTAGGCACTCTATACAATGTCAACTTTTCACACATTGCCAATAACATATACATGAAACGTATTTCATGCTCTACAAGAAGGCCTCTTACAAACAATGAATTGCTGAGAAAATTTGGACTGGGCTGTTGGGGTACC